>NC_053429.1:33742322-34042322 GCF_007990345.1 Gossypium hirsutum | reverse complement strand
TTCAAAAGAAATGCTAAACTGATGTGTTAATAATTTAGGGTTCATCAAGCCTCTTCTCATACATTATGTGTTTATTTGTAGCGTTGATAGTGCCCTTTATGCGTTTCTTTGTAGGCAAGGAAGGTCCAATAACTCAAACTCTCTTGAACTTTATCCTGGAGGACATGAAATCCGGTCCTTCATCAGTCCGAGTACCTGTTCCTTGTTGAAGCAGAAGCTTTGATTCATTCTCTTGCTCTCAGAAGGTTTGTCGAAGAATCTACTTCTCACTTGTTGGCTCTGCATATAGACATAACTCTGCAATATCTTATAATGCAAAGCACTATGGTATGTAAATTAGCTTGGTGTATTTAGTTTTGAAACTTTAAAAACAGAATGGATCAGCTTAGTTTTGTTTGATTATTTCATTGTTAAACAAAATTTTATTTGACCATTATTATTAAAACATGTTAAGAACCGTAAGGAAAAGAGATATGAATGGAGTAGCGTGATATGTGTCCGTTGGTAATGTACAATAGAAAGAATGGGATGTTTTTGTGGGACTCAGGTCTCCAACCTCAACAACTACTTTTTGGGTTGTGGTTCTCCGACAATTATCACGTCTCTCAATTGCAATTGAGCAACGTGGTGATGTTGGTAATATAGTGTTCACTCGCGGCTATGAAAAAAATAATTAGCACAAAGCCACCCGCAGCTCAGTTGATGATGCTGAATAGCAGAGATTTAAGCTAACCCGTGGGCGCCGAGATTATGTGCTGATGTGTGTCCAAATGTAAGGCATAAAACTTGGATTTTCTTGTGACTATGTTGTAGTTGTGACTTGTGGCCTAAGCAATTGCGTGGTATGCCTACTGTTTCTCGACCTAACCATTTTCAATGTTAGAAAATATATTCATAAGGCATATTACAAAGTAATGCAATTGGCAGTGCGAAATTGAATGCCTGATATTATTTCATTATAGTAACAAAGAAATATTTATTTCTGATTGGATTTTGAATTTCTTTTTTCACATTAATCCTTAAATTCGGTCCTTCAAAATGGTTTTGCTTCTTGCTTGTTTATCTTTGTTGGGTAAAAGCACCACAGAAGCCCTGTACTATACCCTTCAAGAAAAGACACAGGTCTAAAAGAATCTAAACAAGCGGGAAACTTCTAAAAGAAAAGCAACAAAGAGGTAAAAGTACCACACAAGCCCCTATACTATACCCTTGATTGCATTTTAGCTCCTTTATTGAAAAAATAGGTAAAATAGTCCCTGTACATAGATGAGTGAGCAAAACAGCCATTTGTAAAATTTTAGTTAAACATATATAAGGTAAAAATAGTCCTTTTACACATTTATTCAATTTGACCCCTACTCTTTTATTAGAAGTTAGAAAATTTTGAAACTAATAAGGCTAAAGGGTCAAAAAGATCTTAGCAACAAACTAAAAAACAAAATCAATTAAGCCTTTTTAAATTTTAAAAATCATAAAAATTATAAAAAAAATTGTTATACAAATTTTAAAATTATAATTTTTTATTAAAAATAAAAAATATTGGCCCAATAAAAGAGTAGGGGTCAAAATTTTTTTAAAATCTTATAACATTAGATTGTAATGGGCCGGTATTGTTGTTCTTTAATAAAACTTTTATAATTTAAAAATTCTCATAACTTTTTTCATAAATTTTGTTTATAATTTTTTATTCTTGAAGTTTTAAAAGGGCTTAATTGATTTTTTAAATTTTTTTACTAAGGTTTTTTCTACCCTTTAGCCATATTAGTTTAAAATTTTTCTAATTTACTTTCAATAAAAGTAGAGGTCAAATTGAAAAAATGGATAAAGGTTGAAGACTAAATTTGTTATTATTCCCTAAATATAAATGCCAAATTTTATCAGATAGGCTGTTTTGCTCACTCAACTAACCTACAAAGACTATTTTTTTCCCTTTTTTTTAGTAAAGGAGCTAAAATGCAATCAAGGGTATAGTGAAGGGGCTTGTGTGGTACTTTTACCTCTTTGTTGCTTTTCTTTTAGAAGTTTCCTGCTTGTTGAAATTCTGTTAGACCTGTTTTTGTTTTGTTTTTTTTTTCTTTTTCTTTTTTTGTGAAGGTAGATTCTGTTAGACCTGTTAATTAGACAAGTACAGTCAACTTTATTATGGGTTAAGTTGACTGGATTAATTTAGGTTTTAAAAACAAAATTATTTTTGTTGGAGTTAATTTGTTATTTTGAATTTGGATTAATTTTAGGTTTGATTTACGTTACGGTGGTTTTGAAGGCTTTAATTGTTTTGCGTTTGAGTCATTTAGGTATGAAATTTGAATTTTCAAGTTAAATCGTTATAGATTTAAATTATTTTAGGTCATGTTAATTTTAAATTTCGATTATTTTGAGTTATTTATTCAGGTATTTTGAATTGAATAATATTCAGATTAACTTAAATAAAAATTAACATATCTAATTTTTTTTAATGAATAACAGTGATTAAAATATGATAAATTTAAATAGGTGAATTTGATGGGATTCTAAAAACTAACTTGATTAGTTAAAATTCAAATTAAATTCAAATTGATTTCATAATTATAAAATAATATATTAAATCTATTTAATTCAAATTTAAAAATAATCTAAGTTTAAAATAATTTAAATCCAAAAAAATTTAAATTCAAAATAATTCAATTAAAAAACAACTTTAACTCTAAGTAATTTGAACCTAAAAGTTTAAATCTAAAATAATTTAATTTGAAAAATTCAAATCTGTTATGAATATTTAAGTGAATGTCCATCATGATCAAGATAAAGTTTTGGTGTACTTTAAATTCTAATTAGAACTCTACTTCTTTTATACTTCTTATACCTATAAATAGAGACTCTGATGAAGCATTGTAATCATTCATTTCTTATCAATAAAGTACATTCTCCATCCCTTTCATATTTTAATTTTTTTTATTTTTTATTCTCTCCATCTCTCTTTATTTTATAACATGTTATCAGCACGATTTTGTTCAAAGTGATAGTTCGTCAATCAAATTTATCCTTCATGATTTTCAATATCTTTGACGACAAGATACAAAGTTTTTACAAGAAAATTCTTTTATTTAATGTTTCATATCTGATTATTCTTTTTTATTCTTCTTTCATTACACGTTATCATTATTTTGATTAACTTATTTTACTTTTTTGTTTTGAGGATGGTGAAAGATATGATACCGTTATCTATATGAAATTGAGAAGTAAGATTCGCTCTCAAAGTTTGCTTTTTGATATTTGCTTGGGGATGATCTCTTTCTCTTCATTACAAAGGATATTTATAATCACTACTTCTTATCCATGGTAACGTAAGTCAATCTAATGAACTTCTTTTGAAATTTGATTTGATTTCTATTAAAAAGTTCAATTTATATAATTCACTATTCCTATTTCTATGAATTTATAAAACTCTTCACGTATTTAGTTATTGAGATTTTGATGTGGAAATAAATATTTTTTTCATTTTTAATAGAATTGAATGGTTTAGTTTTTATTTTGATTAAGTTATATGATTATTGCAAAATGTGAGTAAAAATACTTACTTGTCATGAACTTTGGAATATTCATCCTGTCTATGACAATTTCATATCATTGTAAAATTTGATATGAAATTATATCATAAGAGGTGAATGTTAGAAAATGTTTATGTCTAAACTTTTATAGCTGTAAAGTTATTTTAATTTGACATTATAATATTTTGTATTTTGTTGTAGCATGATATATAATTTATATTATCTAACTACAATGATTTATTAGTGAGATGAATTTATTATTTGTTGCGTTTAATATATGTTTTATTTATACCTATTCATTTTATTTTTATATGAATAAATAAAATTTTATTTAAAATAAATCAAGCATTCATTAAGGCTATACAATAAAATGATTATATGCTCCTGAAGAGCTAATATTGCATCAAACTGTAAAAAAACTCTTTAAAAGCTTATATTTTAGCTCATTGTGATGCAAAATTTCGTAAAATATAATATTATTTTTCAGATCAAGAAGTTAAATAAAAACTCCATGTGTTTTACATTAAAACCATATATATAAATAATATGAGATACTAATGTATTTGTATTATATATATTCTCCGAAAGAATACATTACACTATATGATTGAAATATCTAATGTGCTTCTGCAGTAACAATATTGTGAAAAATGACTTTAACAATATTTTCGAACGATCTCATACATTCTAATGGCTAAGCAAAATAATAAGTTACTAATGAAAAATTATGAGATTCTTCTCACTAGTTTTGCTTCATTCCCTGAAGTGAATGTAGTGAATGTAGCAGTACTTAACAATTATGAAAAACAAAAATATAGATATCATGATTGTTGTTGTAATTGAGGAGGTGATTGAAGATTAATCATGACAACATAAATCAATAAAATTTGATTTAAAATCCACGCATATTTTTTATAGTGATTATGAAATAAAGAATCAATAGAGGCATTTAGAAGTCTATCCTACTAGATTTATTGCATTCCCTGAAGTGAATGTAAACATAAAAAAAATATATATATATATAATTACGGACCACTAAAAGCGGAAATATAGTAATAAATAAAAGAACAAAGAGAGTTCCCAAGATAACTCTTCAAAAGGTAACTTATGCTATCAATGTGATATTAAAGATTATTGGCCACATATGTGGCATATGCCCAAATATTTTGTTACTGTTAATATTCTTTGAGGAAGGATATCAGAATGTAGCAATAACTTTTATCATTATAAATAGAAAATATTTATCTTATTTGGTACTAAAACAAACAAATATTATTCCAATATTTGATAATACAAAATTAGTCGAAAGATCTAAAAGAGTTAATATATTAATATCTTGTGATGATTAATCCATTGATTTTAAAATATATTTATAATGGATCTTATATTGAGATTGTGAATAAGGAAAATATTATATTTCATATGAATAATTATTGCTATAAATATCTATTTTGAAATGATGAAAAGGAGAGGATTGAGTTATTAATTTATATTTATTTTATAGTCTTTGTAATCTTCTTTTGTCATCATCCCCATTAAAGGGTTGGAAGCAAAATATTTGACTGTGAAAGATCTATTTATGAGTAATAAAATATGATAATTCTATCTAAAACTCGTTATGGTTGGATGCACCTGAAGATTTTGGCATATTCCCTGAAGTGAATATTGCTTATAATTGTTTGGAAATTATATTTATTTTGTTGACTTAGTGACATTATAATATTCACATTAGTTTAGACATTTCCAGTAGTAAATGTCACAATAGCAATTATATATGGATACAAAATAAAATGAATGATAGTAAAATTATTAATTTGTTACAATTTAGTACAATTGAAAAACATGTTAAAGTAAACTAGAAGTTTACTGATACAAATGCATTTACTGCTTGGCGTGACCAATTAGACCATCCTGAATCATTGATGTTGCGAAAATTAATTAAAAATTCATATGGACATTCATTAAAGAACCAGTAGATTCTTTAATTTAAAAGAATTCTCATATGTTGTCTGTTCTCAATGAAAATTGATTATTAGAAACTCATTAGTTAAAGTTAAGATTTAATGTCTTGCATTTTTGAAACGAATATGGGGCCATTCATCCACCTTGTGGATGGTTTTGATATTCTATGATTTTGATAAATGCATCTACAAAATAATCGCATATGTGTTATCAATTTGCAACTTGTCATTTGCAAGATTGCTTGTTTAGATAATTAATTTTAGATCATGCAATTAAGATAATTCATCTTGCTAATACTGATGATTTACATCTCAATCTTTTATTGATTGAGTTTAAAAAACTTTTTGTAAAAGTTTGCGCATAATGGTTTGGAGAAATTATTGATTAAACACCTCTGATTAATGTCTAAACTATTACTTATGAGAACTAAACTTCCTATTTTAACATGAGATTATGTTGATTTACGTGTTATACGCATCAAGCCAATAAGTTATAAATACTCTCTATTACAATTGGTTTTTGATCAAGAGTTAAATATTTCTCACCTTTAAATTTTTTGTATGTGCGCATATGTTCCAATTGTTTCACCACAATGCATAAAGATGAGTGAATCCTCAAAGAAAGTTGAGAATATATATTAATTACTAGTTTCTTTGTATTATAAGATGTTTTGAATGCATTGAAGATTCAATTATGACATGATTTGTGACTACAGTTTTGATTCGATGGTTTTCTCAACATTAGGAAGAGAGAAATAATAACTTGTAATGAGTTAAGCGAGAGTAATTTGAACCAGAAGTTCACAATAAGGATAACTCATTACAAGTTAACTGTTAGATGTATTTACAAATTTAATGAGAATGGCCAAGTGTTATATACCATCTAATATTTTAATTTGAATTAAAGTCTAAGTAGGATAATCAGTTAGAATAAATAATAGATTGATCAGTTCCAAAAATGAAAATTATTCTAGATGGTCATATAGTGGAGGCGGATGCTCTAAAAGAGACCCAATACATAACTAATAAGTAAAACTTTAAAAGAGATTCAGGTACCTGAAATTGAATTTTAAAATAATGAAAATAAAAAATCTCGATAAGTTATATCAATTCGAGAAAATGTGGAATCGAATAATAAAAGTGGTCGATAATGATTTTGCATGCATATTATTATTGAAATAATGAAATGAAAAAAAGGATCTTGAAAAAATCTATTGAGAAATACAAATATGGAATAAATTGATCAAAATATAAAGACACAACTCAAGTACAATTAAATTCATAGAGTTTTTGGACTAGTAGTCCAATTATTTAAAAGCATAAAGCTAGTGAGGTGCAATTGAAGTAGTTTTGCAAAAGCAAAATAAAAATATGAAGTTTTTCGCTAATTTCTGGCATTGATTATGAAAAGATATAATACTCTTTTATGGTGACTGCAATGACATTTAGATATATTATTAAATTGGCAATTCATAAAAGATTTAACTTACGTTTAATAGTTATTGTTATAACCTTTTATAAGTCATTATATAGTGAAGTTTATATTAAAATCCTTAAAGGATTTAGGATGCTAGAAGCATATTGAAATCTCGAAAAATTGTTTATTTATATAAATTGAAATAATTTGAACATATGTGGTAAATTTGACTTAGTGAATAATAGTTGAAGGAAGATTACAAAATGATCCAAAATACCTATTTGTGTTTTTATAAAAGAATCATGATTAAAGTTTGTTATGATTATTGTTGAATCTCCTGAAAAAATCAAAATATATTCCCCCAAATTTCCCTCACTCATGACTTTTAAAAAATGATAATATAAATGTTTAACAAATATATTCAAATAGTTATTTAAAAAATTAAAATTCAAGATTGAATACGTAGAATATGAGAAAATACGTGATGTTTTCATGAGGGAGAGTAAATATGTGTTGCACTCTTTTTTCCTTAATCGAGGTTTTGTCCCATTGGGTTTTTTTGGTAAGGTTTTTAATGAGGTAGTATATTATGCGTATTATAGATTGTATACTATTTTTCCTTCATTATCCCACAGGGTTTTCCTAATAAGGTTTTAACGAGACACATTATCTACCAATGGACATCCAAGGGGGAGTGTTATGAATATCTTATTAAGTGGATGTCCATCATGATCAATATAAAGTTTTTATGTACTTTAAATTCTAATTAGATTTCTACTTCTGATGAAGCGTTATAATCATCCATTTTGATCAATAAAGTACATTATCTATTGCTTTCATATTTTTTTTATTTTTTATTCTCTCCATCTCTCTTTATTTTATAACAAAATCTAAAATAATTTAAAAATTTTAATGGTAAACTATCGTTAGTTATTAATCTATGAGTAAGTCTTCGTTTTGGCCACTTAATTAAAAAAGTTATAATTTGGTCATTGAACAAAAGAAAAAAGTTTCGCCAGCGAGCACCATTCAACGATCAGTACGGTAGATTAATCTCCATTGATGAGTAGAAAAATATACGTTAGATCCAAGTCGATCAAACAATCAGTATTGGAGATCAAAGAAAAAAGTCGTTTAAATTTGGTTCACAGATTCATAACGTCTAAAGATGTTTCATGAAAAAAATAAATTGTAAAAGAGATGAGGAAAAAGAGATTTTGATTGGTGCAGACAACGTGAATTAAGTAAGTCATATAGCATCATTTTAACATACTAATAACTTAAATTAAAATTTTTGAATAATTCAATAATTAAGTTATAATATTTTTTAATTAAATAATTAAAACAAATAATATATTTTACCCAAAATTTAAAAACTCCGGATCCACCCGATCGACCTGGGAAAACACAATAAAAAGAACCGTTTGACGTATGCGGTCGCCAAAAGCGCTGGTATCATCTGGAATAGGCCACGTGTACCTTTCTTTAATAACACGTGGTCGATTTTGGTTGACTCTTCCTATTTTTTCTTTCAATCATTCCCAAATGATTGGGAAAAGGTTAAAAAGGAAGAAAAAATGAGAGAAAAAAAAGTATTTTCCAAAAATAAGAAGAAAAAAAACAATTTGATTTAATTTTAGATGGATAAACGGCGAGAGAAGCGAGGAGGGGGGAAAGAGGAGGAGACTACGTACCTGCCGATTTTGGACTGTTTAATTTTTATTTGTTAAAGAGATAATTCGTAGGAGTCTCCGGAATATTCCGCTATTCATTTCGTCGGAAGGTCACTGGAATTGCATTGCATTGCATTGCACTGCATTGAGCTTTTCAATAAAATTTTATTTATATATATTTTCCAAACTTTTTGCGTTTGCGATTTTTTTTTTTTTTTGGTGAGGGAAGATGGTGAATTATTTGGTGGAGAGAGCTACGAGCGATATGCTGGTCGGGCCTGATTGGGCTAAGAATACCGAGATCTGCGAAATACTTAAACATGATCCTGGGTAAAATGCCCGCATATGTCTCGCATTGGATTTCCTACTCTCTGCTCTTATGATTCTATTGATGATTTGCATTCAATTTGATTATAAAGAATAAATTTCGAGAAATTAAATAAATAATTTTCTTTTTATGGCATGTAAAGTAAAAAGAAAGATTTTGTTCGGGAAGGTTATCAGGATTGAACAGTTCCTTTGCTTTTTAGTTTTTTTTCCCCCTTTTTTCAGAATGTATTTGGTAACACAATTTAAATATGCCTTAAGTTTTATAGCAGAGAAGACACAAAGGTTTAGTTTCTTCATTTTCTGGTTAATATTTGGCTTTTCTTTTTCAATTTTCTCCCACCAGGGGAGGGAGGCTGGAATGTATAAGCTGGCTGGAGTTAAAAGATTGAAGTTAGATTTTTTTTTTTTTGTGCCTTTAAAAGGGTACCAAATGATATAAATGTGATTGTTAATTATCAGGCAAGTGAAAAATGTTGTGAAAGGCATAAAGAAGAAGCTCAAAAGTAAAAATCCTAAAGTTCAACTTCTTGCACTATCAGTAAGCTCCTCAGAACTTTTACTCTCATTTTTCTACTAATCCATGGATGCAATTATCACTCCCGTTGTCCTTTTTACCAACTTTTTCTCAAATGGAACTAAACTTGTTTGAATTTTGATCTACTTCCTATGTTCTTAGCTACTAGAGACTATGATACAAAATTGTGGGGAAATTGTCCATATGCATGTTGCAGACAGAAATATTCTTCCTGAGATGGTAAAAATTTTCAAGAAAAGGGTAGGAAGTTATTTTAAATCCCATGTTTGCATTTGTTTTTCTTCCAACGAAGGTTGTTCTAAGTTTTTGTAGTGCTCAATTGCAGCCTGATTATAGTGTCAAAGAGAAAATATTGATTCTGGTTGACACTTGGCAAGAAGCTTTTGGTGGGCAAGGGCAAGATATCCACAATATTTTTCTGCATATCAAGAGTTGTTGGTATGTCTGCTGAGGCTTTCTCTTCTCAAACTGTATGAGACATGCTGCATCGATCAGGATACATTTCCTCTTACGCTTTATTTTGTTTATAACTCTCGTGATTCAGTACATGCTGTTATGCAAGTACTAGTTCTACATGGTGTGCTATTTTCCCTTCATTTTTTCTCTGAGACAAACTGGTTTATCATTTCAGCGTGCCGGGGCAACGTTTCCCCAGAGAACTGAGAAGCCTCCTCCTCAAAATAAACGCAAATCTGATCAGCAAGAGACAGCTGAGTCTTCTGAAGAGCCTGACTTCCCAACCCTGAGGTATTTTGTTGTGTCTCAACTGTTTTGAGTATTTTATACTCCTTTTCAGTTCTATGATAGAGCACTGGGGACTTTCTACAAGCTAGCGCAATTATAATAGTTGAAAAAACGTGGACTACTTGGTCTTTCATGTTATTTAGTGATATTACATTGCTAATTCACTATTTCCTACTTGGTATTTTATCATGGATGACACACCTAGTCTTTTAACTGGATTTTCATTTATTAGTTTGACAGAACTTCAGAATGCCCGGAGTATCATGAATGTCCTTACAGATATGCTAAGCGCAATAGATCCTGCAAACAAGGAGGTATGTGTTCACAATTTGAAATCTAGAGAAAAGGAAGATAAATTTGTTTACTTGCTAAAATGATTCTGTGTCCCACAAGAGCATAATAATGCAGTTTCTAACTGAGAAGTTATTAATTGGATTTGAAGTAAAAGCTAAACTCTGAATATAACCGACACTTCTGTAATAATTTGGTTGGCAATGTTCAAATTCATCAGTTTGTGAAAGCATTTTTACGCTGTAACTTTATTTTTTTCCAGCTTTTGTAATGAAAAACTTTTCAGAAGCTCATGAAGTTTCATGCTGCTAAATCCCCCAATCTTATAACGCATATTTGGTGACCTTTCTTCTACAACTTCAGGGACTTAAGCAGGATGTCATACTTGACTTAGTGGAGCAGTGCCGCACCTTTAAACAATGAGTTATTCACCTAGTTAATTCAACATCGTAAGGATGCTCTTTCTTTAACTATAACTTCCTAGCGACCTTGGTACCTTTATGTCGATGACTCAATGTTGTCATCTGTCTTCATCACTTGGACGTTCTTTTCTGTGTAGAATTTTTTATGCATTCTGTTTGTTTTGCTTTTACCTCGTTCTTAAAGTGTTTGTTTTGTTTTGCTATCTTATTCAATGCTTGACCGAAAAGGAGGGGAGTGAAACCCTGAGATCTTAGGTCAAAGGACTTAACTATCTTATTCAATTATATTCTTCTTGGTGCTATGTTGTTGACAAGATGCCACAGCCCTCCATGGAGGATTTCATTTGTTTTCTATTCGTTTGTTTTTTTTTTCCTTTAAAACGCCCTATGAGAACATCTTATTGAATAAATTTGTGCGCATTTCAATTCAATTTCTGTATGATATTGTCACCTATTCAAGATGTATGGTGTACGAATTGCATCGGTAGTTACTTTCTAACCTCTGGGGAATTGTAGAAAGAGCTGTGTGAAATACTTTTACATCTAAAACATTTATTACCTTTAATTCTCCATTCTTGTAGGGATGAGTCACTTCTATGCCAAGGTTTGGCATTGAATGATGATTTGCAGCGGGTACTAGCAAAGCATCAATCATTAGCTACAGGAACTTCTCAAGCAGACAAAAATAAGCCTGAGCCTGCAAAAGAACCTGCGAAAGCCGGCGGTCCTCTGGTTGATACTGGTCATATCAGCAACCAGTCTAATGACAGGTAATGATACTTCTATGAGCTGGATTTACAATATGCAGGGAACTGGTGTTTAAAATGTGTTATTTGTTACTACAGGAAATTATTAGTGGTGCGAATCATGCCCTTAACTCAGAATCCTGGAACTTCGTTACAAGTTTCTTTCACCAATTTGGTTTTTTCTCCTCTTTTTTAGTCTTAGTAGAATTTAGTCACAGAGTTTTTCAAAGTATGTTACCTTATTGCAAGGGCTTGATTATGTTGAAGACCAAACCCGTTGAACTTCTCTAGATCTAATGATTAGTAGTGTATTTCTCGGGGTGCTTAATTTGCTTATCAAATTTTAGGAAGTCAAGAAACTGAAATTTATTGGGTTTATTTAATTAAAAGCCCTAGAACTATAAACCAAATTCTAAATTGTCCATAAAATATGATCAAATTTTAAATTTATCCTCAAACTTCAAAACACTTTAATTAAATTCTCAAAGTATCAGTATTGTATGAATCAGATTCTTCTATCAACCTAGTCATTAGTTTAAGCATTAAATATCATCTTAAATTTGCCATGAGGCATATTTAAAACATGTTATTATAGAGATAACATGTTAAGAAAGAGAAATTGCCCTCTCAATTTTCATTAACCTTGTTTGTCTTATTTAGCATGCCAGATGACAAATATAAGCTGTCTATGCAGTAGTACAAAAGTGTTTCGAATTTGATTCATGTGTTTTAAATGTGCTTCATGTTGGTATTTGAATTGATATTTAACATCAAAATTGACAGCTACACTGATGGAAGGACTTGATTAATACAAATACTGAGTTTAGAGATCAATTTAGAATTTGGATGATAGTTTGGAGAAGTTTGTTGCAGTTAACCCAAATTTTATTTAACTCCGGTTGAAATGTCATCCTTGATCAAATGATTCCGGTATCTTGAGCTTTTGACTAACATAATTTCTCCGCAGATCCATCTCCAGCACTGCTGCAAGTTCTCAACATACACCTCCAGCAGCAGCGAGTCCCAAAATAGACCTGCTTAGTTGCGATGACTACAATTCGCCAGAGGTAGATAATTCACTGGCCATTGTTCCTTTTGGAGAACCACAACAACCAACTCCTGCACCAGAGCAGAACGCCATTGTTCTATATGATATGTTCTCTGATGGTAACACCACCTATGATTCTTCAAGAACACAAGGTTTTGGTGGTCAAACCAATCCTTTGACTCCTCAAATTCAGCACCAGCAGAACTTTCACGCGAATGGAACTGCAGCAAACGTGGGATCACCTGGATATGACATACATGGTCTGACTGGACAAACCGATCCTTGGACTTCTCAATTTCAGCAGCAACAGAATTTCCATGTGAATGGAACTGCACCAAACATGGGATCACCTCAATATGAGAAGTCATATGCTCAAGGCACAGGTCCTTCCTGGAATAGTCAGCTGGATCAGCATGCCGCAGACCCTTTCTATGGTTTGTTTCTATTTATAATAAGCTTTTTATACATAAATATGTCCTATTTTTGGCGCAGAGCCTTATTGTATTTAGGGACAGTCACATATGATTGCGGCATGCTGCATTTCACTCGGGGAAAGCAACATCATTAGGTCAAAATATTCCGTCAGTCCTTATCTTTTGACGAAGTTTGAGATTTAGTCCTTATAAATTAAATCCTCTTCACTTATTAATACGAAAGTTTTAGTCCAATAGTTTACGCCTTTAGTATTTTCTGTCAAAATTTGCTTAGGATTTAGTATGCTTATTAAGTTTATAATGATTTGCTTCTCAAGTTAGTATAATTGCTATAATGATTTGCTTCTCAAGTTGGTATAATTGCATAGATATATCGAAAACAATTTTTTCACTAAAAATACTACGATGTCAATGATTGGTCTAAGTTACATGTTATTAACTTTCTTTAAGCATATGTACTAAATCTCAAACTTTATTTAAGAATTGAAAGTGACTACATATATTGACCGCCTCACTATGGTCTTTTCTCTTACCAAATTAATGCCGTGATGTTTTAGGCTTATTTGACAGGCTGAATAGTTATATTCTCGATACTACTACAATAAAATCAATGAAGCTTAATTTTTCCATGTTGAGAAGGTACCCAGTATAGTGGCTCACTACCACCACCACCCTGGGAAGCACAGGGAGCAGACTCTACCCCAGTTGCAGGTGCTCAGTGGCAACCCCAAGGATCCCAACATATGGGAAGTGATCAGGCGGTGTACATTCAGCCGATCACACCTGGTCATTATTCGACAATTAATAATCAAGCCAATCAGGGGAACCAGTTTGCTGATTTCAACCCCCAACAAAGCCCGGGAACTCAGTACATGGGCATTGTTCTACAGCAAATGCCAAGTGGTCAAATGACTTCTTACCCTCAACATACTCAACAAATGTACGGAAACCCCCAAATGGGAGCATCTGGATTCGGTCAGCAGCAGTATCTTGATGAACAAATGCATGGGCTATCCATCAGAGATGATAATGGCCTAAGAAACTCTTCGTACCAGGTTTCTACTTCCTCTTACGTTCCACCCAGCAGGCCTTCAAACCCAGAAGATAGGATGTTTGGAGACCTTGTTGACATGGCAAAAGTTAAATCAACACCAACACCTCCTTGAAGAGCTGGCACAATGTGAATCTGAATTCTTTTATTTTTTTTATTATTATTTACATTATTTCAGATGGCTAACTTCCGCTTTTCTCATTTTCAGATTTTTCCCCACTTTAAGCTCTCTCGAAAATTTTAACTATCATGCACATCATCCCCTGTACAGAAAATGGAAAAACCAATCCATTTGGTTTAAGTGGATATTTTTGACATTTGGTTTTCTTTTCTTTTCTTATTATTTGTTCATGTCATAGAATGTATGTATTGAACTTATAAGGCTGTTGTAATATTTTACTCTTCCCAATAGGCTATTTGCTTTCGATAAAGAGTTGTCTACAATTTTATTACTCAAACTCAAATTTGGGTGTCAAATTCGAATATGATTAGATTTTCCCAAGTTTTTCAATGTATTTGGAAGAAAATTGGAGGTATTTTTGTGTTTGACATTTGTGTGTCAAAGAAAATGAATAGTTCGAACAACATAAGTCTTATTGAATTTCTCTACTCTTAAGATGCATTGGATCTGGTGATTACAGACATGATCCATATAACAAACATGAATACAATATAAAAGATAAGGGATGAATGGATGAACTTATCACATTTAATACATGCATCATATTAATTTGTCATGTTTACTACATATATCTTATGCCTAATAACATGAGGAAAAGTTTATTTATTATGTATATATTATAATAATTAGATATAAAATAAAAAATAGTTAGTTTAGATTTAAACTTAAAATTAGAAAAATGAATAATCAAAATATGCGAAATTTTTCCCTTCTCTTTGTTAAAAATAAGTTAGAGAAGTGGTTAAATATTACCAATTGAGTTAGTTTATTGCTAAGCCATATGCTAAAACATACGTAAAAACTAATACAGGACTAATGTTATCAGCTATCAATTAGTCGAATGGCAGCTTGTTACTAAGTTCTACTTCTTTGATCGTTAAAGAGGGTATTAAATGTTTCGAATCCTAATCAAAACAGAAAAAATTGATACCATAAAGACGATAACGATACTACTATCATCCCGAAACTGCAAACTTTCCATCTAAAGACATAGAACGAAGATCATTGACGCTAATCACGAGAGATGCAGAAGTGGAACAAGGAACATAAACCTTAACAATAACCTTGCATTTTAAACTAATTTTCGGAGAAATAAAACATATCTTGGTTCGATTCATGTCTGACTCATTTCTCAACGATCAACACTTTCAGCATCCATCATATCCGTAACAAACAACAAGATAATTATTAAGAATGAACCCTTACAGAATTCGAGTTCGTAATGAAATTACACTCCATTTTGGCAAGAAAAATTACCAGACACTAACCACGGGTGCTGTTATAAAGGCATAGAGATACCTGCAACATCGAAAAAACAACATGAATCAGAACAAATGATATGTTCTTGTAAACATTCCGAAAGAAATAATACGAACGAGATATTTCGTTTTTAACATTATTCAATCAATTTAGCATCACTACAGACTGTCGTGCTTTATGAAGCAAATAAAATGCAGGCTTCTTTGACAAAATAAAGTATCACCAAAGTATGCATGCCTTTACCAGTGAATGCAGGAGGACATTGCAGGCTATAAATCTAAGCTCTATAGAGGAACATTTATAGAGAGAACATCTAAAATCGTAAAACATGCAAGTCAAGATCCTCAAGATAAGAATTTTATGTTGGGAGTCCAGATAAAATTAAAGATGTTTTTGGAAAAAAACAAATTATTTTTCGAGCAGAAAATACTTATGATCAAAAGAGCTTGTAGAAGACAAGGGAGGCCGAGGCAATCAGGTTCGCCCTGGTCATAACGCAAATGGTTATATGAAACAACCACGACACATATTTCAACAATTCATTAATGATTCTTACAATAAAAGGTTGAATTTTTGTGAAATAATACCAATTATAATGATATATGCTCCCATACCATAATTATTTCAAACAATCCTTTTCTCAACTATAACAAAGCAAGAATTCTGAGATAAAAAACTATATTAATAAGCTTCAGTGGTGACAATGTCAAAACAATGAACATTAATACCAAAAATAAAAATAAAAATATTCCATGAGTTGAGTAAATAGAGAGACCTTGAGGAATCAAACCCCAACTCTGAGATTCTATAGCAAGAAATGATCTGAGGCGAGCCGAAGCAACCGCACTGTGCAAAGGCATCATTGAGATTAAGCAGCTCAGCTCCACTGGTAATCTAAATGAAAGGGAAATTCCCATTTCTCTAAGAAATCAAACCAAAAAGGAAAGAGCGAGCAAAATCATTACTTTAGAGATTCAAATAGTTTTAATTACAAACAAGGCTCACCTTGGAATCCCGGAAATGCGCTTCAGTGAAGAAGAAGAAGAAGAAGAAGAAGAAGAAGAAGCAGAAGAAAACTGAGACTGAGAGCTCGATTTCAATGGAGAAATAGTGGGTAACACTGGTTTGCTGCTTTTAAGCTTTACAGGAAGAGCCTTTAACCGAGATGATGATAATCTAGAGAGAATCGTCGAACCAGCCATTAAAGCTTCTTCTCTTTTCTTTTCTTTTTTTCCTTCTGGAATATGGATCCTGAATTGATATTACAGAGGGGTTTAAGCTCTTGTAATTTCTAGGGTTTATGCCACCTTTTTTTTCATGTTTGGTTACGCATTTTAAATCATCCTTATCCTATTCTGATTGGGTCAAGCGTCAATCACCTTAGAGCTTATAACCATTGATTTTCTTCTAAAACAACTTTATAAAAATACGGTATGTTTTTAATTTATGAAATTTTAAAAAATTGAATCTAATGCAAGCGCAAAGTCAGAATAAATTTTTAGGAAGAGATGATAAAAAATTTAATTTTTTATAATCTATATCTTTATAATTTTTATAGGATTAAATCGAATTTCTATAATTTTAGAGGGGCTAAAGTATAATTTTACCTTTATTAATTTAAAATTTTAAAAAAATTCAAATGCCTAAATATAAATTTTCTATTTTAGGGGGGCCAGGGCCACTGCCGGCCCCCCTTGTATCGACCTCTAATCTAAGGCTTACTTTTCATTATTTTTAGACGAACATACCAAAACAAATTAAGAAAATAATTACATAATTATATAATTCAAAAAAATCAGTTATCACTTAAAAAAATTCTAAGACTCTATTTTTTTTTAAATTATGATATTTTAATTGTATTTTATAGATATGTGTACTTAACAAAATATTTTTAATAATACTAACAGTTAAACTTAAATTCTGATCTCTAAAAAGTAAGACTAATCCAAAAATAAAAGTACATGGACTAAATTTTAAATTTATAAAGAGTACAATAGACTTATGACATATTTTAATTTAGTATAAAAATATGAATATTTTAATTTTATAAATATGAGTATTTGTTTAAATAATGCTTAGCTTCATTTATACCTTACAACTTTAATATGTCAATGTGTACTCTTATATATGTAACATATGTAATTTAAATTAAATTTTAATTAAGTATTATTTATTATTAAGTTTATATAGATATTGATTATCACAAAATGTTTTACTATTATGAAATAAATTTTAATTGTTAAAAGGAAATTGTACTATAATATTTTATAACAAATATATTTGAGTTGTGTCTGGTTTACAAAGAATAATGTAAAATATAAATTTATAGACATAAAATAAATTTAATTAAATAATAAAAAGATTAAAAAAATCTCAAAATTATGTTTGTTTTATAAAAAATAGTTTTTATGAAATATTTTCAAAAAGTATATTAAACAATAGAAAATATTTTATGCATGATCATCCAAACACTAAAATATATTATTTAGGGAGGCTATTATAGAAGAGATTTGTGTGGACGAGACCACTTATTCATGGAATCTCAAAATAGGTTAATTTGTTAATAGATTTGTTTTCTCCATTTACATAATGTAAACATTAAATTTAGTGTTTTCCAAATATTTGATATACATGCATTCAAAATTAATGATTTTGAGAAGAGTCAAAACTTTATATTACATTATTATTGACATTAATTTGTTTCATTATAAAAAAAATATGATCTTAATTTAAAATATTCGCTTATAGTATTGATTTATTCATTTTCTATTTTAAAATATTTTCAGTATCCGCTATAAATAAATAATCCTTTGAAATTATGTTTATAAGTAAAACCAATGGATATTGCACATTAGTAAGAGATGGAGGGAAGGTTGAAAACAACTATTTGATATGACGGTGCAGGTTGTGATGCTTCACTTTCATAAACAACTTATAGAAATATTTGTTTTTTCTTTCTTTTTATTTTTTTTATTTTGGCTCATTGTTTACTTTTTCTTATTATTTTGTTACTTGCTTTTATTTATTTTTATTAAATATTCATCACTTTTTTTTTATAAATTTATATTTATTTTTAGTTTTTAGTTTGTTTTTGAGAAAAGAAAAAGTTTAGGTAAAAGAAAATTACACATAGAGTATTTTTTAATATAAATTTAAAATCAATTGTTGAATATATATTAATAAATAGAGTATTTTAGATTGATATGATAGATATTAGGTCAATTTAAAAATTTACATGCGTAATAAGTATAATTATATTGATAAATCAATGGTTGGATCATTAAAATATTAATCATATAAATAATTATAGAAATGTTTTACTATTTTAATTTTTACACTGTAAGTGGATCCTTTCCCATTTATATATTATTTTTATTTTTATAATTTAACTTAGGCTCAAATAAAAATTATTATTTTTACATTGAGTTAAAAACATTTATTTGAATTAAACAAAATCGATGTGTCGTGAAATTAATTATAATTCAATTTTTAAAAATAATATTTATGGTAAAAGAATTTTATATTAATATAATTGAATATTTAGGGTAAATTTTTGTACTCAAACTAAATCATATCATATATCTTATTTATGATAATGTATTGAAACATTTTAGGAAAACATTTAAGTGGCTGACAACTATTTGCAAATTATAAATGATTAAACATTACAAAAAAATTACGGTGTCGTAACATTACAAAAAAATTATTATGAAATAATATTATTATTATATTCGTAATTATGTTATATCTTAATATTTTTATTATTTAAATTTTAATATCTGAAACATTTTAATGATATTAGACCAATTTAAAAATAATGAAAATTTAAAAACATTAAATCTCATGCACCGCACACGTAAATACATTAATTTACATTAATTTATAAGTACACATGTAATAATTTGATTTTTTTTTCAAAACAAACAAACTAAAAAAAACAATTTTCACTTACACCAAACAAATAATAGATTGATAAGAAAAATAATTTTAAAATAATAAATATTCTCATCAATTTAAAAATTTTTTCGAACTCATGTTATTATATATTATAAATATGGATAGGAGGCAAGTCAATAAGTTAATGGGCTAAGTGACTTGCACAGCCAACTTGAGTTAGGCTTTAACTTAAAATTTCCAATCTCAACTTGGTTCCTTTTATTATTTAAATACAATAATTTTTTAAAATATATATACTAATATTTATATATTTTATAATTAAAGTAAATAAGTTTTTATTATTTTATGAACAATGAAACGGGTCATTTGAGTAAGCTTGGGCGAGTTGAGCTCAGGCCAAAAAATTTTTTTAAAATCAAACGTAGCCTATAAACACCTCCAGGCATTGAAATTCGGATGGAAATGGCCCGAGGTGAAATGGATATTCACGAATCCCTCATTGCTCCATAGATAATATGCTTTACTCCACCATTCACCCTGTTGTACTATGCATAAATCCTCATCCTGTTATGCTTCATTTCAATTTATTTTTTCTAGTTATTTCTAATATTTTTATAAAGCAAGTAAAGATTTAAACATAATTTTTTGAAAACAATTTAAATAAAAAACAAATAGATTTTTTATAACATTTTTTTATATTTTTATATTTTTATCTTTTTAATAGTCATATATACAATGGTAAAATGATAATTTTATTTAGCAAACAAAAAAAAAGTAATTACCATAAAACACTCCATAGTCACTTTTTAAAGAAAATTCCACCACATTTTACCTTTACTCACTTCACATTTCATAAAAAGATTTACTCAATTCAATCCATTGAAAAGTTTGGATTTTGTCATCCTTTCACCAGAATGGCGTAGACCATTTTGGTTAAATGGAATAGTTTGAATTTCAGCCTCTTGATTGGTAGAAATGTTTCATTTTTAGGCCCTCTAGAAACTTAGCTTTTAATTTTTTTCAGCTCCCTAATTTTTTTTCAGCTACCAAATTTTTACAACTTTATTTTGGTCCTCTCAAAATGGACAACATAAATGTGCCATGTTTAAAAAAATAGACTACTAGGTTTGAGAATAAGTTTTCAGTTCATTTATCACAATTTTCTACTCTCTGTAGCACATTTAGTCTACTCTCTTTAGCATGCTTTTGCCTTTATATTCTTTTTGTCAAAAGTTTCTCGTATTGTTACATTTATAATTATTTTTATTGCTCGCTCTTTTGTAAGTGATTCTCACCATGGAAAAGGATTTGGAAGGTCTCAATATAGACGATAGGGAGGAGGAGGTTCTACTATCTATTGATACAACTTTATAGAAGGTGACGTATGAATACTATTTGGTGGGATGTTTTCTACTTTGAGTGTGGTTCATTTTTTTGCAATGAAAACCACAATGGTAAATTTGTGGCATCCTCTGAGGGGTGTTCAGATTATGGATCTTGGGAGAAGATGATATATGTTCAAGTTTTTCCTTGAAGTAGATGTAGATCAGGTGGTCAATGGTTGTCCTTGGACATTCAATAATCATCTTTTTATTATTCATAAGCTGAAAGAAGATAATGATCCAAAGTTGGTGCCATTAGTTTTTTTGGCTTTCTGAATCCAAATTCATGATTTACCCTTAGGTTTTTTACGGAAGCCATTGCGAAGAAACTAAGCAATTTAGTGGGTAGATTTATGGAATTTGACTTGAAACAACTGAATAGGGGGCTCATGAGTTATCTGAGAGTTCGTATAGAGTTAAATGTCAGAAAACCGTTAAAAAGAAAGAAGAATATAATGCAACCTTCCTCGAAATTCACTTATGCAAATTTTCGGTACGAAAAGCTTACACTATTTTGTTTCTTATATGGATGTTTTGTTGGAAAAATGGGTTGGAAAACATGAAAAATAAATTTAGGAAAAAACTAGAGTTTTAAATTTTTTTTCCAAAGCAAGATTTTGGTTGTGATATCTAAAGTAATAATCACTTAATCAAAATTGTACCTTTTCGATTCGTCTAGGATGAGCGCTTCGACCGAGTAATTATCTCTGCTATCCTCAAGCTCACGTCTGCAGAGTGTGTGCTTGTTTCGAATTAGAAAAATTTTCACAAAAATTACCAGTGGGGTAATTTTGTAATTTCTCTTAACTTTTAGGTCAAGTTGTAAATCAGAAAAATATCTCTAGAAATTTTCTGAAATAATTTTTTCAAAAAATTATCTGTCTACAACTTTCTCTTGAATTCAAGCATGTGTAAATAATGACCCAAGGCTCTCTTTATATAGTGAGAGTTTAGAGACTTCAACTATAATTAAACTTAATCAATTTAATTTTAAATTAATATAATATTTATCAAGATAAATATTAAATTAAATTTAATATTAAGATAATCAATTTAATATTAAATTAATAAAAAAAACTATTAAAATAAGTGTTAATTAAATTTAATATTAAACTATTAAAATAATATTATTTTTGGAATAGTTAATCTGAAATCAAATTCTTTGGCAGAGTCTCAATAGGAGTGTAACTCTTCCATTGCTCAACTACCGACGACCAACCGCCGCCGGCCACCAGAACATTGCTGTGTCTAACAATGCAGATGTGACACCCTTACGGCACCCCAACCCGGTTCGGTTGTTGTTGGTTCGGTCCAAGTTAATGATGACCCAACTGGTCCGGTCTAACCACCGATTGGACCGTCAACTCGGTTTCACATACCGGGCCCGATTCGACTAGTTTTGGGTCTTGGTCTTAGTTTTGGGCTCTTTGACCTAATTTATGATCCCAGGACCAATTTTCAAGTTCAATTACCAGGTCAATTGTCTAACTTGAAAATTAGCTTCCAAAAATATCATATTAATTTTAATTGATTTGATTAATTTAATTTTACTTGATCAAAATTAATTTTTCTCAAAATCACTTAGATTTTCCAAATTAATTTTTCAAGAAAATTATTTAATCAAATTCTCTAGTTGGACAATTCTTACGACCACCTAATTTAATTTCACATCGAATAAATGAACTCAATTAAATTATTCCCAAAGTCGTAAAATTTTCTTCTGATTCAAATGCAGTCCGATCGAGTTTTTGTTGAGCTAGCGGAGGGACCAATTGTACATATACAATTAGGCTCTAGTGATTAAAATTATATCCAGAAGTATCGTTCCGATAATTCACAATTACTTAATCATGAAGTCAAGCCATAAGAAATATCATGATTGAAAACTCCTTATTGTATGCTCTTTACGAAAGCAATTCATCCAACTGTTTTGTCCAATGACCTCGTCATGTGTGTGTCACCCTCATATGATATCCTTGATTCCTTTGAGTTAAATTCGTTCACTCAATACAATCCTATTTTATCTCATTGTCACCATTATGTCTTCTTAATGATTAATATAACCACTATCAACAATTGACTGTGATAAATTGCTCGAGCAACCCGTGGCCACGTTCCATATTTATTAATCCACACAACACCAATGAGAGGATATCATTAACTCTTTAATTGAGTTATGAATTCCATTGTTGCTAGTAAAGGCATGCCATACACAAGTCATGTACCCAACATAGCAACTATGGGCTCGATCATCTTTAGAGCATAAGCTTCTACTTAAATCAAAACATATGAGTTGCATACGCATGGTCAGTGACTAACTCAGGATTTAGGTAAATCACACCATAAATGTCATAAGTGAATTAATTCACAAACGTATTCAGAATTAATTCATCTTGCGTCCAGTCCAATGTATCATTCTACCAATAAATACATCTATGTCTCTAGTTGTGGAGTCAACTGCTCCGATAGTCAAGACTAGTCATCTCCCTAATTAGAATTGTAGACGACATAATAATCCTTCTTAGTATTCGAATCAAATTCTCACTTTGATTCTTTTACGGGATTACAGACTCATTTAGATTATCTACTGAAGTAAGTCATCTTTCTCGCAATGTAAATATTCTTTACAATGCCACTTATCTTCAGTTTGTACTTTAGACAATCAATGAGCTAATATTTGCTTGTCACAATTTTTCTATGCATGCATAATATAAAAGACATAAATACAAAAGACATAATAGTGAAATGTAAAATTAACTTTATTTATTTATTCATTGTTCAAATAAATAGAAAATAGTTACATGTTTACTCAATATAGACACATTTCCCAACATGTTTAGGTCACAGCGATAAGTTCTGCCTTGCTAGATTAAACCTCAAAGATGAAATCATAGAGTTTGGGTAGAGTATTTCTTTGAAAGCGGTAACACAAATGGCCTTTACTGCAAGCAGTGTTTGGCTGCTAGAGGAAGAGGATGATGCGTCTAAGGAAAGAAATCAGTCAATACATGTGTCAGGGAGTAATTAATGAGAAGAATGAAGGACTGGATTTGGAAATTATATCAACCTGATTTTGGGGTTTAATTTGGAAGGATATCATAATATTGATTTAGCCAATCAAATTAGTTCCTCTAATGCAATGGGACGAATCTATATAGATCATGAAGTTGAAGATGACCCATGACCCAATAGTGTCTGTTGATGGAAAGAAAAGGCCCAGAACTAAAATGATGGTTCCTAATGTTTCTATTTCTGTTGATTCATTTGGACCTTTAGTTGAGCGAAATAATGCTTACCACAATTAGATATCTGCGAATGCTAAGGGGCAAGCCGACCGGATACAACAAAACTTTTATAATGGAATGTCTACGAATTGGGGAGTTCACAGGCTATTCGAAGACTTTGATTTATGTTGAAGTCTATTAATCTTCAAATTGTCTTATTAATGAAAACAAAATTAGATAGGATACGAATGAAGAAAGTGCGAAGAAGGTGTGGTTTCACGAATGGGATTAATGTCCAAGCGGAAGGTTCTAGAGGAGGTCTTAATATTACGTGGAATGGAAATGCACTAGTCAATATTCGGAGTTTCTCTAAAAATCATATTGATGTTGATGTCCAAGAGGATGTTAGAAGTTTGAAATGGAGGTTTACAGGTTTTTATGGAGCCCCAATTGTTAGACATAAAGTAGACAATTGGAGTATACTTCGACGCCTTAGGGAAAATTGTGAAGTCCCTTGGCTAGTTTGTGGTGATTTTAACGAAATTCTATATGCTCATGAGAAAGTAAAAGGAATACCAAGGGAAGAAAGGTGCATGTAGAACTTTCGAAAGATGCTTGAGGATTGCTAGTTATTGGATGGAGGTTTCTCGGATTCTTGGTACACTTAGGAAAAAGGTAATTTACCAGAAACAAATATTAGGGAATGATTGGATAGAGGAGTGATGAATATAAATTGGTTAAAATTATTTTCTAATTATTCTATTGATCATATAACTCATTCTTTTTCAGAAAATTGTACATTGTTAGTCAGAACGAACTAGGGATAAAAGGGAGGAAGATATAAAAATTTCATATTCAAAAGATGGTAGGTTCTGGAGGATTCATGTGAGGCAATTATTCGGAAGGTGTAGGAGTCTGAATTAAGTGATGTCTTATCTAAATTGGATTATCTTAAAGTAGCCTTACAAGAATGGGAGAGAAATATTAAAAGGAAACAAGGTGAAGAGGGTAATAATTTAAACAACAGGTTGGAATTACTCTTGGAAGCTGGGAGAGATGATGAAATGTTTGCAAAAATTATTGACATTAAAATGTAGTTGAATTGAGAGATAAAGAAACAAGAATTATGCTGGGAATAGAGGGCCTGAGCAAATTGGTTGAAAATGGAGGACAAGAACACAACGTTTTTTCATAGAATTACGTCTAAAAGGTGGCATGTTAATCGAATTAGGGGCTTGGAGAATGAAATGGACGTGATCTAGAATGAAGAAAAGGAGATGGAGACAATTGCTCGCAATTATGTTAATGATCTTTTCTCTTCAAGAGGAATGGGAAATATAGATCATATCCTTTTCGGAGTGGAGAGGAAAATCATTAAAGAAAGGAATAAGAAATTAACGACGCCTTATGTGGAGGAAGAGATTTTTACTTCTATTAAAAGCATGGGACCAATGAAGGCAGTGTGTAGTGATGGTTTCCCTACGATTTTTTATCAGCAATTTTGGCATATTATGGGAAGAGATGTTAGCGAGTTCTGTATGAGTATTCTAAACAAAGGTATGTCTTTGGAACCTTATAATGCTACTAATATTATTCTCCTTCTGAAAACTACTTAGCCAATGAATTTATCAAATTTAAGCCTATAAGTTTATACTCGGTCCTTCATAAGATAATTTCAAAAATGGTAGCAAATCATTTCCAAAAAGTTCTAAATTGCTATATAGACGATGCTTAAAGTGCCTTTGTCCCATGCAGATTAATAATTGATAACGTATTACTTGCTTATGAGGTTCTACATACATTCAAGTAAAAAAGAACAAAGAAGAGAGGTTTTTTTGTGTTAAAATTGGATATGAGTAAAGCGTACGATTGTGTTGAATGAGATTTTTTTTATGTCAAATGTTATTAAAGATGGGGTTTGCTACTTAATGGGTAAACTTTATTATGTATTGCATTGGTTCTGTAACAGCCCGTTTTTGAGTCAAATTGGAATAGTGGTTTTGGGACCACAAATCTGAAGTCAAAATATTTATTTTATTATTTTATTAAAGTTTACAATATTATAGAATTATTATGTGAATGTTTTGTAAAGAAATTTTATTGTTTGAATGCTTAATTCGGTAAAAAGGACTAAATCGTGTAAAACGTAAAATTTGAGTTCTAATAGTTAAAAGTATTAAATAGCTATGAAATTAAATTGTGGGAGTCCTTATGTTCAAATTAGACCAATGGTTGTTTTAATGGACATGTTTAGACATGTATTAGGTAAATTTTTATGTTAATTATTAAGGTTATTTTTGTAATTCATAAATTATGTTATAATAAGTGAATAAAACAAAAAAAACCCACCCATTATCATCATCTTCTTGCCGAAACTAATAATAAAGAATATCCATTTTTGTTCCTTTGAGGATTGGCCATTTAGATTCTTGATTAAAGTACGGTTTTTACTCGGTTTTTAATGAATTTTACATTTTTGAGATCGTTGCTTCGTATATTAGCTAGCCCATACATTAGATTTTGAATTTTTTAAAGATTTAACATGTTACCATTATTGAATGTTTGAGTAATTTGATGGTTGATGATGGATTTTGAATGTTTGTTGATAGTTAAACTAGTTTTGTAAAGTGATTTTTGACAAAAATGTCAAAAATGGGTTAAATTGAAAAAATGTAAAATTATGTTGGTAGAAGTGTGAATAAATTGCAAATATGGGCTGCTAGTAATATATAGTAAATTCAGCTAAGTATGGGCTGGTACTAAATTGCATGAATTTACAATTTTATGTGATAAGGACTAAATTGTAAAAATGTGAAAGTTTAAGGGCAAATATGTAAAATAGCCCTAATGTGTATTTTGGACCAAATTGAATAAATAGTTGACTAAATAAGCTGATTTTGATAATATATAGATGAAGATAAGCCGAGATCAGGTTTAGATCGGGAAAAGGAAAGATTGACGAATAGTCGATAGTTGTTATCCGAGCTATACGAGGTAAGTTCGTATAATTAGCATCGAACTTTTAAATACTTGTAATTATTTGAAATTTATGTATATAATTGATTAATTGATATACTTGGAATATGAATGCCTTATTGATATAGACTGATAGTTACCGAGCTCCATTTGAACCATATGAATTCGTAGGATACGAGTGACATGTCACTAGGGTTACCGTTTTGGTCAAGATCCTACATGTGTTGTAGACTCACCGCAGCTCAATTGAGCTTACCGATATATCAGCTTGTAAGAGCTTACTATTTTTAGCTCATTGGAGCTTACTGTTTCAGCTTATAAAAGCTTACTATTTTCAGCTCATCAGAGCTTACCGTTTCAGCTCAATAGAGCTTACTATCCATCAGCTCAGGAGGAGCTTACTGTTCATAGCTTGAAAGAGTAGAAAATTATAATGAATTGATGGATTACTGATTTATACATAATGTATATTACTCGAGTATCCCTCGATATTCTAATAGGTTCAACGGGCATAAATATTATTTATATGGATGAACTACTGTTTGCAAATGGATTATTGTTTATATGATTGAGAATGAAATGTTACTAATGTTGTACATGATATATGAATTTGGTATAATGCAATGTATTGAGTATTGAATTGAAATAATGGATGGTTACACGTATCTATATGGCTAACTTGTTGATGAATGTTTGTGTTTAGGCATTTCAAAATTGAGTTGAGTATACCTTATTTATTTGCCTTGATTATGTATAAATGGTAAATTTAATTCTGAATTATACGGGTTTACTAAGCTTTAAAGCTTACTATGCTTCTTTTTCCATGTTTTATAGAGGTTCGATAGCTCGCTCGTTTTGGACAAATTGGAGTTATGCATCACACTATCCAGTTGGCGATTGGTACTTTTGAAATTGTTATATGTAAATATGGCATGTATAGGCTAGTATTAAAAATGATAAGTATGGTTACTTGAGATAATGAATTTTTGGTACATTTTATGGTATAAGTCTAAGCCATGTGATTTGGCTAAATTTGGTACAATGTTGTGATTGTATATAAGTGTTCAATTATGGTATGTTTGATAAGTGGTAGATGGAATGGAATTATGCAAATGTTATCTTGATATGTGGTTGGCATATAATTGGAAAATGCATGATGTTAATTAGGTAATTGAATACTATGTTGAATTGGTATCATATATGTATAAAATGTATTGGAATGGCTGCCTATTGAGTTATAAATTGATGAAATTTTATGCTTGTGTATTAAGTGAAAATAGGGTGGCAAAATGGCTTTGCAAATAGCCTATTTTTGTCCACACAGGCAGAGACACGGGCGTGTGTCTCAGCCGTGTGAGACACACAGTCATGTTATACGGCTGTGTGTCCCCAGGTGTTGAATTAAAATGAAGTTAGTATGCTCCACATGGTCTCACACACAGGCGTGTGACTTGGGCGTGTTGCTTAAGTTAGCATACTCTCCAGTTTTCATACGGCCTGGCACACGAGCGTGTTTTCAGCCATGTGATGCAAGTCAGTATGTATGCCCTATTTCCACACAGCTTAAGACACAGGCGTGTCTACTAGTTGTGTGAGGCACACGGCTTGTATGTTTGGAATTTTCCTAAGTTTCCAAAATTTTCATATGTTATTGGTTTAGTCCCGAACCACTTCTAAAGCATGTTTCAGGCGTCGTAGGCTATTATAAGGGACAAATTGATTGGAATTAATGTTGGTTGTATGATTTAATCAAATGTATGAAAATAGTACAGTTATATGTGGTTCTAGTCCGATAATGTTTCGTAACCCTATTCCGGTATTGAATACGGGTGAGGGGTGTTACAGGTTCAGTCTCATATTCGATTGTGGTGAATAGGTATGATGGTGAGAAATTTAAGCCAAGAATAGGACTAAGGCAAGAGGATCCTTTGAGCCCCTATCATTTTTTGGTGTGTAGTGAGGGGTTATAGACTTTAATGCGCTTAGCCAAGAGGGAAGGAATGGTCAGTGAAACGAGTTAGAGTAAGCTGAAGGCCCCTTCTAGATTTCCCATTTACTATTCGTAGATGATAACATATTGTTTGGGGAGGCTTCAAATCAAGAGGCATAAGTATTAAAGAAGATTCTACAGGAGTCTGAAGAGGCTTCAGGTCAGTGTGGTAATTATGCGAAGCCTATGATCTTTTATAGTATAAATACAACTGATCAGATCAATAGTTCAGTTACGCAATTGTTGAATGTTAGAAATTCCTGAAATCCATAAAAATATCTGGGTCTCCTTTGTAACACCCCTAACCTGTATCCGTCGCCGAAACAGGGTTATAGAGTATTACCAAAACATACAGATCAAATACAGATATTTCATAACATTTAACATTCATATAAAAAATCTTTCATAATAAATCATATTGTCCCTTAAATTAGCCCTCGAGGCCCAAAATATGCATTAGAAACAAGGAGGAACTAAACCGGGTACTTAGAAAAATTTTCGCAAAATCTCAAAATTTTATCAAGGTGCAGGGGACACATACTCGTGTGTCAGGCCGTGTGATCAATTCTGAGCATTCAGTTTTGAAATTTTGAATATGCAGGTGACACACGGCTAAACCACACGCCCATGTGCTAGGCCGTGTGTCACACACGGTTAAAACACACGCCCATGTCTCTACTTGTGTGGACGAAAATAGGTCATTTCCAAGGCCACATTTCTCACCCAATTTGTTTTTCACCTACATTAACACTTAAACACATTCACCAACCAATTCAAGACATTCAAATCAAGCCAAAATCATGCCTTAAACATAACATATTACCGCACATAACCAATGTGCTCTTAGGCACCTCAAATGACAATTTATTATCATGTTTATTTAATGTTCATATTTACCTAAATAACCAAATGCATAAATGCAAAATCAAGCTCAATACTTCTAACATGATAAATCCACTTATATATACATCAAAACATATCAAACATAAGCCATTCAGATGGCTATTATCAATCAAACATTTACATGCCAACATTTTGGCTAATTAACCTATACATGCCATTATAACCAAAATAAGTTTACTATTTATACCGAAATAAGCTGAGGGATAGTGTGATGATGCTCCGACCAACCTCTAACCTTTATGAGCTTTCGAAATACTATAAAATAGAGGAACTAAAACAAAGTAAGCATTTAATGCTTAGTAAGTTCATATAACGGGAAATTAACTTACCATTCATTTACATTTAAAGTAAGCATGCAAAATTTATCCAAAGAAATTTAGCAATTTTCCTAAACACATAAAATCTCAAGAAACATGTTAGTCATGTACTTCATATGAATATCAAGAAACAAGGATTAGCTCATCATGTAACAATTTCCATATATATGCTTTCCACATCAAATATTCATATAACATATACATTTCCATAACAATTCATCTCAAAGTTCAAATTATCCCATGTCAGAACTTTTCCCGTTGAATTTACTTGAAATATCAACGGATACACAAGTAGTACACTCGAAGTGTACACAACTGTAATTCATCAATTCATATTTGGGAATGTTCATACGAGCACATAAATGGAAAGCTCTCTCTCGAGCTATATAACGGGAAGCTTATGTGAGCCATGTAACAGGAAGCTTATCCGGGCTGTATAACGAGAAGCTCATAAGAGCCATAATCAGGAAGGTCATACAAGCCAATAATGGGTAGCACTTAAGAGCCAATAATCAGAAAGCTCTTGATAGCTTTATATCGAGAAGTTCAAGTAAGCCATATCGGGAAGCTCCGGAGAGCCATTAATTGGAAAGCTCACATACAGCTTTTAATCAGGAAGCTTACGAAAAGCCATATATCGAGGTGGTCATAAGAGCTGTGGTGTGTCTACAACACATGCAAAATTACAACCAATCGGGATGCTCCGAAGAGCTATTAACCAGAAGCTCGCAAGAACCATATAATGGAAAGCTCGAGAGGGCTAGTAACAGGATGCTCATGAGAGCTAATAACGAGATTCTCTTTCGAGCTGTGGTGTGCCCGCAACATATGCAGGGCCACAACAAATTCAGGAACCCTGTATCCATCGAAATTTCATCAATTCAAACGAAACTTAACATTTATCGGCCTTTGTCGTATATGTAATCAATTTCATATAAATAGAAATTGCACAATTCACATATACAACACTCAATTCAAACATATAAATATACACAATTTAGTTACACGAACTTACCTCGACAATTGTTTGTGTACGCAAAATCTACTAATCCGATATTTTTTATTTTCGTCAATCTAACTCTGTATTTGGTCTATTCGGATCTATATGAATGAATTTATTATTAATTTAATACAATTCATATTCAATTAAATCCAATTCACATCTTAGGCAAAAGTACCATTTTGCCCCTATACTTTTATTTAATTTTGATTTCGTCCTTAGGCTCGAAAAATGAAATTTATGCAATTTAATCCTTATTCCAAGCCTAGACGATTTTACATATTACAATAACAGTCCATGTATTTCACAAAAATCATAATTTTTTGATAAATTTCACATCTTTTCAATTTAGTCCCTAAATTATAATTTCATCAAAATTCCTTTTACAAAAGTTGTTTATCTATAAACAACCTTTCATTTTCTACCATAAAACTTCATAATTCATGCATACTCATCCATGGCAAAACCTTAGTACTTTGGTAACTTTACAAATTAATCCTCGAGATAGCTAGATTAAGCTATTACGATATCGAAAATATTAAAATTATTAAAAACGAGACAAGAATACTCATCCAATTGAACCAAGTAAGATTGATAACTTCAAGCTCTCCAAACTAGGGTTTCCATGTCTTTTTATTTGGGAAAGATGATGAAAATGATGATATTTTCTTATTTAATTAAAATATCTTCTTTTATTATTTCATATTTCCATTTAGTCTTTTTCTTTATTTAATTTCCTATTGATGAATCATCATACTTATCTACTAGCTCACCTTAATGGTCTATTTCCCATATAAGGACCTCCAATTTTGAATTCCTTCGCTATTTGATATCTATAGCTACTAGAACTCAACTTTTACATTTTATGCAATTTGGTCATTTTCATTTAATTAGACATGTAATTTATAAAATTTCTTTACGAAATTTTCATATGATATTTCAATCATAATGCAGACCATGAAATAATATTATAATAATTCTTCTTTCAAACTAGAATTTGTGGTCCTGAAACCACTGTTCCGATTTCATTGAAAATGAGTTGTTACATCTTTAATATGGTCGGACGGGGGAAAATTGGCATTTCAAGGTTTAAAAGATCGCATGAAACAGAAAATTGCCAGTTGGAGCACTAAATTTCTATCGCAATGAGGTAAAGAAATTTTCATAAAATCAATTCTCCAGGCTATCCCAACTTATTCCATGGCTTGTTTTTTATTTCAAAAATTGTTATGTTATGAAATGGAGAATATTTGCGCATCCTTTTGGTGGCAGAAGAGTTATGGAAATAGGAGGATTCAGTGGTGTGCTTGGAGACAGCTTTGTGAGCTTTAGGAGGATGGTGGATTGGGCGTTTGCAGTTTGGATAAATTTAATCTTTTGTTACTTGCTAAACAGGGTTGATGATGATTAATTATCATAATTCATTAATTGCACGTACTTCGAAAGCGAATCATTATCTAAATTCAAACTTTAAGAATGCAATGTTAAGAAATATAACTTTCTATACATGGAAGAGCATTTGAACTGCGAAGGGAGTTCTTCAAGAGGGGTTGGGTAGGAGAGTAGGGAGTGGGACCAAAATTCCAGTTCGTGATACAATATGGATTTCAAAAGCTGAAAATTACCGAATCTAAAACAGTGAACGATGTCAGGACAATTTTTTGGTAACGGATCTAATTGATAATGTTAACAAGGAATGAAAAATGGATTTAATAAGGAATACTTTCGGTGGCAATGATGCTAGAAGGATTCTAAATATCCTACTATCCAAATTCCAACATGAAGACTACTAGGTGTGGCGAGGGGAGGCATATAGAGAATTCACAGTCTGAAGCGTATAAAAAGCTCTATTATAGCAAAGAACAGAGGCTACACATGTATTGTAACAACCCGATTTTAGCTAAATCAGAACAGTGGTTTCAGAACAACAAATCCGAGGTTGAAAAATTATTTTAATATTATTTTTGGTGTTTATATATGTGATTATCTATGTGAAAAAATTTCGTGTGAAAATTTTATCGTTTAAGTGGTTAATTTGAGAAAAAGGACTAAATTGCGTAAAAGGAAAAAAGTGGCATTCTATATGACAAAAGGTGTCTATTTTCGATGGCTTATTAAATTAAAGGTCCTTATGCTGTAATTAGACCATGGATAGTGGGAATGAACATAAATGGGCATTGAATGGATGATATTAAATGTTTTGTAATAAGGTTAAAATTGTAAATTGCTTAATTAAGTTATATTAATTAAAAAAAGCCAAATTAAGCTTTATATCATCCATATTTGGCCAAATAAAGAGAAAAGAAACAACCATTGAAGCATTTTAGGGTTCGGCCTTTTGCATTCTCAATTGAGGTTGTTTTGAGCTCGGTTTTTGAAGATTTTTATGTTTTTGTGATTGTTGCTTTGAGTACTAGCTAGCCCATAGCTTAATTATGAAATTTTTGATGATTTTGTGAAATGCCATGGATTAATCCATGGGTTTTATGATGTTTGATGATGAATTATGAAAGCTTGGTGCTTGATATACATGTTTTGTAAAATGATTTTGAGTAAAAATGCATATTAGGGATTAAATTTAGAAAAGTGTAAATTGAGGGGTTAAATTGTGAAATAAATGAAAGTTTGGGGCTACTAGGGAATTACATGAAACTCGGTTAAGCTTGGCTGTAAAGAAATTTTGTGAATTTTGTGTATTTGTGTAATAAGGACTAAATTGTAAGAAATGTGAAAGTGTAGGGCTAAAGTGTAAAAATACTCAAATATATGTTTGTGGATGAAATTGAATGAATTGGCGATTAAATGGGTTAATTTTGAATACATATAGATCAAGAAAGAAAGAACTCGAATTTAGATCGGAGAAAATCAAAGGTTATCGAGTAATCGATCTGATTCGTCAATTCCGAGTACGACGTAAGTTCGTACATGATAAAAATAGTGACAATTATGTTTTTAATGCTTTAATAATGCATAAATTGTATATACGCGACTAGACTGTGTACAACGACAAATCTACTATACTTGGCACTCAGTATGAGTTTCGAGATAGCTTCAGCTATATAAAGCACTTAGTGTGCGAATTGGAATAACTTTGGCTTTATGTGACACTAAGTGTGCCATATTGAGATAGCTTCAGTTTAATGTGATGGCACTAAGTGTGCGATATCATTATAGCTTCGGCTAATCATTTATGCACTAAGTGTGCGAGTTTTCAGAGTATTGAAAGATTTTCGAACGATTTAACGTATTGAACAAAGAGGTGAGAATGAAATAAATAAATACGGGAATGTATGAAAAAGTTTTGAGCTTCCTATAAGTGTATGAAAATGGTTTCAAATTGGTTGCTATGTGTGCACGAATGAAGGGTAGAGAATTGACTTTGCAAATGGCCTATTTTTGTCCACACGGGTTGAGACACAAGCGTGTGTCTCAGTCGTGTGCGATACACAACCATGTTACACCATTGTATGTCCCTTGGGTTACCCTTTCGAATTAAGGCAGTGTAACATTACGATTTTGGGCTTAGTCGAAACAGTGGTTTCGGGACCACAAATTCGATGAGGAAAATTTCATTTTTATTATATTTTTATGGTCTACGATTTCACGGAATGATTTCATGAAAATTTCGTTCAAACATTTCGACGTTTGGGCACTCAATTTAGTAAAAAGGACTAAATTATAAAAAGTGAAAAAGTTTAGTTTTACATGTTAGAGGTGTCTAATTGTCATGAAATTTTAAATGGGAGGTCCTTAAATGACAATTAAACCATTGTATAACTTGTTGGACAAAAATGGCCTTGGTTGGGTAAAATTTGAAAGAATAGTAAAAAGGGCATTTTGGTCATTTAGGGGTAAAATAAATTAAAAGACAAATTTTAAACCCCAAATGTGTCCTTTTCTTCTTGCTACAGCAGAATGTACCAAGAGCAGCCATGGTTAGGGTTTGGCCAAGCTTCCAAGCTTAATAGCTAAATGTGATATTATAGATCAAGGAAATCGAGATTTGGGCTTAAATCGGGAAAATACAAGGTTATGGACTAGAATGGTAAATTGTCATTTCTGGATTCGAGTGTTGTCAGGTTAACTCAGGGTTGGAGATCGTTGGAGGCAGCATCACACTATCAAACCAACACCTTGACAGTATAAAGACATATGCTAGAATTATCAAGTGAATGGCATGTATAGGGATCTAGTTTTATAACATGTGTTATTATATTTTGGCCAAATATATTGGACTTTAGTGAGCTAATGATTCTGACTTATAAATCGAGCTATTCATGTTATGTCTGATATTGGTGATGTGCATATGTTTGTTTTCCATGCATGGTTGGTAATATGTTACGTGTTGTAGTAAGAATGTCATGCTTGTGTCTTGATTATGAATATATAATTACTTAAATATGCCTTGTCAATTGCTATGAAATTGTATAAGTGTATGTAGGTAACTAAGGGTGACAATTGGCTTGGAAAATAGCATTGAAATTGACCACACGGCCCAATCCACATGGGCGTGTGACTCTTCAAAGTAAGAAAATTCGTTAAGTTGCCAAAAGATTTTCAAAGTTCTTGGTTTAGTCCCGAACCACCCCAATGTATGTCATAGGTTTCGAAGACCTATATAAGAGACGATATGCATGTGTTCAAGATGTTTTAATTTTTGGTGAAATTTTGTGGCCCGATTTTGTATGTTGTGAATGTTTAAGTCCGGTAACGCCCCGCACCCTGTCTCCACATTGGATACGGGTGAGGGGTGTTACAGAAAATATACCCTACAGTTTTGACACGGCCTAGACACACAGGCGTGTCTATTGATCGTGTGTGGCACACGGGCTGGCACATGAGCGTGTGGTCGACCGTGTGACCCAAGACAATAACCTCCCTAGTTTTCCCACGGCCATGACACATAGGCGTGTCCTCGGCCGTGTGGTACAAGTCAGTATGTATGTCCTGTTTTCACACGGCTTGTGAGACGAGGTGTCTGGTAGCCGTGTGAGGCACACAGCCTATTCACACTAGCGTGTGACCCTAGAATCAAAGAAAATTTTTTAAGTTTCCCAAAGTTCGCAAATGTTATCGGTTTAGTCCCAAACGCTTTTAATCATGTTTTAAGGTTTCTTAGGACCTTATAAGGGACAAAATGATTGAAATGAATGGATTATAATCATGATTGCACAAATGTATGCTTTATGATTGCACAAATGTATGCTTTATGTTGTGATTTACCGGTAATGCCTTGTAACCCTATTCCGGTAACGGATATAGGTTAGGGGTGTTACATTTAATTGGTATCAGAGCTGTGATTTAGTCAATTCTAGGATTAACATAGCGTGTGAGAGTCTAGCGATAGTGTGATGATTCTTGACAGTTAAAATGTGTTTTTATATAGCAAATGGATCCCGATCGAGCCATAGCTGATGATATGAAAAGTAATACGCCCACTCCCGCTCAAGGAGCAGCGCCGTCAATTTTAGGCCTATTTCTAGTAGCCAATGGGGAAAGGCTAAGCAAGTCTTCTTCCAAATGATGAGTGAGTGGTTCACGGAGTTCGTTCGAACGAATCCGACTGCTCAACAACCTTTACCCCCACATGTTTCTCAACAAGTTCCAATTATGCCACAAGTGATAGATTTGATTCGATTGAGTAAGCCACCAGTAGCTAAGATACGTAAACACGGGGCCGAGGAGTTTCGGGCTACAGTTGATGATGATACTGAGAGAGTTGAGTTTTGGCTCGAGAACACAATCAAAGTATTTGAAAAATTATCTTGTACTCTCGAAGAAAGTATCAAATGTGTTGTATCGTTGTTGAGGGATAATGCGTACCATTGGTGGAAAACGTTGACATCAGTGGTTCCTAAAGAACGGGTTACCTGGGAATTCTTTCAATCCGAGTTTCGGAAGAAATACATAAGTCAGAGATTTCTTGCTCAGAAACATAAAGAGTTTCTAGAGTTGAAACAAGTTCAGATGACGGTGATAAAGAATGAAAAAGAATTCGTACGACTAAGTAAGTAGCTCGAGAATGTGTATCTACTGAGGAAATAATGTGCAAACGATTTGTTAATGGGTTGAATGAAGATATAAAGCTGTTAGTCAGGATACTTAAATTGAAGGAATTCGTAGTACTAGTTGAGATGGCTTGTAAAGCCAAAGATATTAGCAAAGAAAAGAGAAAGGCTAATTCAAAGGCAAGAGATTCGAGGAAGAGATCGTTGAATAAATCTTATCATTCCTCATCGAAGAAATCTGGAGACTATTTTAACCGATCAACAGCTTCAACGAGATATCAGAATAGAGATCCCAAAAAGCCATACACCAACCCTAAAACTCAAGCCACTTCAGTATCGAGTGTTGGTAATGTAAAAGATGTTAAACCTGAGTGTCAACGGTGTGGAAGACGGCATTTTGGAGATTGTTGGGTGAAAAATAATAATAGAACTTGTTACAGTTGTGGTTCTCGAGATCACTTGATTAAAGATTGCCCAGAGTTAGCTGAAAAAGATAATGCTCAGCACACGAGGCCGAGTAACACTGCAGTTAGAGAGAAACCATCCCGTAATGTTGGAAATGTGAGTAGTGGTAGAGGTGCGACATGAGACACTGCTGTAAGATCTAATGCTAGAGCACCTGCACGAGCCTACGCTATTCGAGCTCGCGAAGAAGCGTCATCTCCAGATGTTATCACTGGTACTTTTACTCGCTATAATATTAAAGTTATTGCATTAATAGATCCAGGATCAACTCATTCATATGTATGTGAAAATTTAGTATCCAGTAAGACTTTGCTTGTAGAGTCTACTGAATTTGTAATTAGAGTGTCGAACCCCTTAGGCAAGTGTGTGTTGGTTGATAAAGTGTGCAAGAACTGTCCATTGATGATTCGAGATAATTGTTTTCTAGCCGATTTGATGCTGTTGCCCTTTGACGAGTTTGATATAATTCTGGGTATGGACTGGCTAACGTTGCATGATGCTGGTGTGGATTGCAAAAGAAAGATGATAGATTTGAGATGTCACAATAATGAGATTATCCGAATTAAATCAGATGATATGAATGGCTTGCCAGCAGTGATTTCATAGATGTTAGCTCAGAAATATGTGAGAAAGGGTTGCGAAGCTTATTTTGCTTATGTGCTTGATACGAAAGTGACTGAAAAGAAGATTGAATCAGTGTCAGTTGTGTGTGAGTATCCAAATGTGTTTCTTGAAGAGTTACCGGGTTTACCACTGATTCGAAAAGTTAAATTTATTATTGAATTAGTGCCGGGAAGGACTCCGATATCGATAGTTCCGTACAGAATTATAACAGCTCAATTTTGGGCCTAGTCAGAATAGTGGTTTCGTAACCACTAACCTGAGGTTGGAGAAATTATTTTTAATATTATTTTATGTGTTATAGCATGATTATATAAATGCATAAAAATTTTGGTGAAATAATTTTAGCGATTGCATGCCTAATTATGAAAAAATGACTAAATCGCATAAAGTGTGAAAGTTTTGTTCTACTAACTAAAGGTGTCAAATAGCTATAGAGCATTAAAGTAGAGTCCTTATTGAGTAAATAGACTAATAAAATGTTAGTGGCTGGACATGGAGCCTTAATTCATAGAATGGTCAAAGGGTAGGTGACTTAATTGATAAATAAATAATAAACCCAAAAGCTAGCTATCATCTTTTTCTCTTCTTCTCTTCTCCATTGAAATTTTCAGCAAGAAAGGGGTTTTGAAAGCTTGAAATTTTCAGCCATTAAGTTCTCTCATAAGTAAGTGATTTTGATGGTTTTTCTTGATAATTTTTGTACTTTTGGGACCCTTGTAGCATAAGCTATCTAATGAAGGGACTATTTTGCAAAACGGCTGAGAGTCTAGGGTTTTTCCATAAGAGTACTCATGTTGGCTGCTGAAATTTTATAGAAGAAAATGAGTTATGGTTGTTAAATAAAAAACTTTTGTGAAGTAGTTTTCATGAAAACCCTAACTAGGGACCATTTTGCATAAGTTATAAATTATGTGGTAAATGTGTGAAATAATTGAAATTTTGAGATGCTATAGGCTTAAAGTAGTTTTGGTTAAGATTGGTTAATGAGGAAATTTGATAAAAATTGATTTACGAGCCTAGGGGTAATATCATAATTTTGTGAAAGTATAGGGGTAAAATGGTCATTTTGTCAAAATATGAATTATGAAATGCATTTATTAATATGATGATTAAATTAGTAAATTTTTATCATTTTAGATCAAGAAATACAAAATCCGAGCCTAGATCGGGGGAATGCCAAGCAAGTAGACTAAATCTAACTAATCGCCCACTTTTTGTATGCCGAGGTAAGTTGTACGTAAGTAAGGCAACTTTATCATTATTATATGTTGAATGATTAATTTTACGTAATATGGTTAAAATTGCTTATGAATAATGCATGATGAAATTTAATGTAGTAGAGTCCCGATTGAACCTAGGAATAGATTGGATATCCATACCATGACATTTGGGTGATATGTGCGCTAGTGTAAGACCATGTCTGAGGCATGGCATCGGCCACATTATGAGTGCTAGTGTAATACCATGTTTGGGACATGACGTCGGCCATGATAGGAGAGCCAGTGTAAGACCATTTCTGGGACATGACATCGGCATTGATATGTACACTAGTGTAAGACCATGTCTGGAAAATGACATCGGCCTCGACATGTGAGCCAGTGTAATACCATGTTTGGCACATGGCATTGGCAATTCACCCTCTTGTGTAAAGCTTGTCAGATATCCTTTAGTATTCTAAATAGTTTCATGGGTTATTTTAAAGCTTATGACAATGATATGGAATGATATAATAATGTTGTGAGTGGTACAGGTTCTTATTCGAAACTCATGAGATTTGAGTCTAGTTATGTTGCCTTGATGGTAAGAATGACATGAGTAAGTTCTAGCTATGAAAATAATTTTAGGATGATAATATAATCGTTGGCTTATACTTATGATATATAAGCATGTAATGATATTTACCTTTGTTCACTCAAGAATGCTGTGTTGAATTATAATATGCATGGTTGATGTTGTTACTTATTTATATGCAACTTACTAAACTTTATGCTTACTCCTCTTTTCCATCTTCTTATAGTGTCGCCAAGCTAGTATCGGGAATCAAGGGATGTCGGAGGCATCAATCGTGCTATCACTCAAAGCTTTTAGTATAGCTAGTTTAAATGTTTTGATTGTGACATGTATAGGGACTTGAATCTTTGTTTAGTGTCTTGTTAGTTTAGCCACAAGTGTTGGCTCATATGATGGATGTGATTTTCATTTTGTATAGGCTATTAATGTTGGTTAATACTAATTTTTATGAAATGCATTTGATGAAGATTCTCATGGTTGTAGCTATCTGGTTATGTGTATTTATGCTTGGATTGGTTATATTTGATGTTGTGTAGGTTGGTGCAAGTATGGGTGGCAAAAAGGCTTGGTAAATAGCCTTGTTTTTGTCCACACTAGAAGACACATGGGCGTGTGTTTAGACTATGTGTGACACACGACTTGCCCTATGGTCGTGTGGTAAGGCCGTATGTCCCCTTCACCTAAAAGCTGACAAAACAAAATGCCCAGTAGTAATCACACGGGCGGAGACACGACCATGTGTCCCAACTATATGGAGGACACGGCCTAGTACACGGGCGTGTACCATGGCCGTGTGCCCTTAAGGAGTTGCTGACGTTAGAAACAGAATGTCAATGTTCTTGCACATGAGCTGAGACACGGGCGTGTCCTGGCCGTGTGTGGGATACGGGTCATGGACATGGGCGTGTGTCAAGCCGTGTGAAAACCCTTATAGGTTCGAATCGAAAAATAAATTTTCACGAGTTAGGGACACGGGCTTGTCCCGATATGCTCAGGCCGTGTGAGTCACATGGGCCTTCAACATGGCCATGTTAATTAGGCACACGAGCGTGTCGTCTTTCCACACGGGCGTGTGCCCCTGTCTGCTTGAAATTCTACAAAGATTTCTAGAGTGCACAGATTAGCCCCGAATCAATTCCAAGGTATGTTTGGAGTCTCGTAGGCCCATGGTAGGGACATTAAGGTATTGTCAAAAGTTTTAAATTAGAGCGAAATTTCATAACTAGGAAATGTATGTTTGTATGTGTTTAAGTTCGGTAACACCTCGTATCCTCTTTTGGCGTCGAACTCGGGTAAGGGGTGTTATACTTAGTGGCATCAGAGCCAGGTTTAGTCGATTCTCGGACTAACCTAGCATGAGTACGAGTTTAGCTATACATGCCATAAATATATTCTGATAGTGTGACGACTCCTGACAAATTTAAATTGTATTTTCATATAGTAAATAGATCCCGACGGAGCAATGGCGGATGATGTAGAGAGTAACGTGCCGGCTCCCGCTGAAGGGACCGCGCCAGTAGAGAGTGAGCCCGTAAAAATGAGTCAGGGCGGAGGGGCTAGAGAAGCTTACCTCCATATGATGGATGATTGGTATTCGGAGTTTATTCTTGCAAACTCGAACGCATAGATTAGCCCCGAATCAATCCCAATGTGTGTTTGGGGCCTCGCAGGGCCATGGTAAGGACATTAAGGTATTGTGAAAAGTTTTAAATTGGAGCGAAATTTCATAACTAGGAAATGTATGTTTGTATGTGTTTAAGTTTGGTAACATCTTGTATCCTGTTTCGGCGTCGAAGTCGGGTAAGGGGTGTTACAAGAATGGCTCCGACAGAGTTAAAAGAATTAAAAGCTCAGTTGCAAGAGTTGACGGATAGAGGTTTTGCTCGATCGAGTTTCTCACCCTAGGGTGCTCCCGTGTTGTTTGTGAAAAAGAAAGATGGCACTATGAGAATGTGTATAGACTACCGATAGTTGAATAAAGTGACGGTCAAGAACAAATACCCTCTACCACAGATTGATGATTTGTTTGACCAATTGAAAGGGGCTACAATGTTTTCAAAGATAAATTTGAGATCGGGTTATTATCAATTGAGAGTTAAAAACTCTGATGTGCCAAAGACAGCTTTTAAGATGATATATGGTCACCATGAATTCTTAGTTATACAATTTGGACTAACGAATGCACTTGCTATCTTTATGGACTTAATGAATCGTATTTTTAGACCGTACCTAGATTAATTTGTTGTTGTGTTCATAGATGATATTTTGATTTATTTGAAAGATGAAACTGAGCATGTCGAGCATTTGATAATTGTATTGCAAACTCTTCGTGATAAATAGTTATATGCAAAGTTCAATAAGTGTGAATCTTGGTTGTATAAGGTTGGTTTTTTGGGGCATATTGTGTCAGCATCGGGTATTCGAGTCAATCCAAACAAGATTTCTACGATAATGGATTGGAAGCCTCTGAGAAACGTATCCAAAGTCTGTAGTTTTGTGGGATTAGCTCACTATTATAGACAATTTGTAAAAGGCTTTTCTATGGTTGTGACACTGTTAACGAGATTGCTTCAGAAAGATGTAAAGTTTGAATGGTCCGAGAAATGTTAAAAAAGTTTTGATTAGTTGAAAGCTCTTTTAACAGAAGCTCTAGTATTAGTACAACCAGAATCGGGTAAAGAATTTGTGATCTATAGTGATATATTGTTGAATGGTCTAGGTTGCATTTTGATGCAGGAAGGCAAAGTCATAGCTTATGCCTTGAGACAGTTGAAACTACATGAAAAGAATTACCCGCCACATGATTTAGGGTTAGTAACCATTGTATCTGTATTAAAGATTTGGCGTCATTATTTATTTGGTGAGAAATGTAAAGTTTATTCTAATCACAAAAGCTTGAAATATTTGATGACTTAGAAAGATTTGAATTTGCGACAGCGGAGATGGCTAGAATTGCTAAAAGATTATGAGTTAGTAATTGACTACCATCCAGGAAAAGCAAATGTTGTTACTGATGCATTAATTCAGAAATCTTTGTATGCTCTACGTGCAATGAATACTCAGTTGGCTCTATCTGATGACAGATGATTGTAGCTGAGTTGAAAGCGAGACCGTTGTTTTTACAGCAGATTTGTGAAGCACAGAAAGTTGATAATGAAATATTAGCAAAACGATCTCAATGTGATTCAAACCCTATTCAGAATTCCAAGTTGATGTTGATGATTGTTTGAGATTCAGAGGTCGAATATGTATTCTAAGAAATTCAGAGTTGATTTGGATGATTTTGAACGAAGCACAGTAATCGTTTATCTGTTCATCCGGAAAGTACGAAAATGTATAACGACTTGAAACAACTTTATTGGTGGCATGGTATGAAACATGATATTTCTGAATTTGTTTCAAAATGTTTGATTTGTCAGCAAGTCAAAGCTGAGCATCAAGTGCCATCAGGTTTATTGTAGTCGATATGATTCCTGAGTGGAAATGGGATAGAATAACTATGGATTTTGTTTTGGGTTTTCCCCTATCTCTGATTAAGAAAGATGCAATTTGGATTATTGTTGACCGATTGACAAAATAAACTCAATTCATTCCTATACGAACTGATTATTCACTTGATAACCTTGCTGAGTTGTACATCTCCGAGGTTGTGAGATTACACGGAGTACCTATTTCTATTGTTTCGGATAGAGATCCGAGGTTCACATCAAGGTTTTGGAAGAAATTACAAGATGCACTAGGTACAAAGCTACATTTTAGTACCACATTTCACTTGTAAATGGATGGTCAATCCGAGTGAGTTATTCAGATACTCGAAGATATGTTGAGATGTTGCATTCTTGAGTTCAAAGGTACATGGGAAAAGTATTTGTCATTGATTGAGTTCGCATATAACAATAGATTTCAATCGAGTATTAAAATGGCACCGTACGAAGCTCTATATGGTCATAAATGTTGAACACCATTATATTGCACTGAGATAAGTAAGAATAAGATCCATGGGGTTGATCTGATTAGAGAGAGTGATGAAAAAGTGAAAGTGATTCGTGATAGTCTAAAAGTAGCATCGGATCGACAGAAATTTTACGCAGACTTAAAAGGAAAGATATTAAGTTTCAGATCGGGGATAGATTGTTTTTGAAAGTTTTTCCGTGGAAGAAAATAATTAGATTTGACATAAAATGAAAGTTGAGTCAAAGATACATTAGACCGTATGAGATTATCGAGCGAGTTAGACCAGTTGCTTATCGGCTAGCATTACCATCTAAGTTAGAAAAGATTCATAATGTGTTTCATATATCAATGCTACGAAAGTACAGATCTGATCCTTTGCATGTTATTTCCCCGACCGATGTAGAGATTCAGTCAGATTTATCGTATAGTGAAAACCGATTAGAATTCTAGCTTGTAAGATCAAAGAGTTGAGAAATAATAAAATAGCATTAGTGAAAGTATTATGGCATTGACACGGAGTTGAAGAAACTACGTGGGAACTCGAGGATGCTATGAGAAAACAATATTCAAACCTATTCACTGCTAAGATTTTCGGGGACGAAAATCCCTAATGGGGGAGAGTTGTAACAGCTCAGTTTTAGCGAAATTAGAATAGTGGTTTCAGAACCATAAATTCGAGGTCAGAAAATTATTTTAATATTATTTTTGGTGTTTATAGTATGTTATTATATATGTGTTAAAATTTCATGTGAAAATTTTATCGGTTAAGTGGTTAATTTGAGAAAAAGAACTAAATTGCGTAAAATGCAAAAGTGGCATTCTATATGATAAAGGTGTCTATTTTCCATGGCTTATTAAATTAAAGGTCTTTATGTTGTAATTAGACCATGGATAGTGGGAATAGACATAAATGGGCATTGAATGGATGATATTAAATGTTTTGTAATAAGGTTAAAATTGTAAATTGGTTAATTAAGTTATATTAATTAAAAAAAACCAAATTAAGCTTTATATCATCCATATTTGGCCAAATAAAGAGAAAAGAAACAACCATTGAAGCATTTTAGGATTCGGCCTTTTGCATTCTCAATTAAGATATGTTTTGAGCTCGGTTTTTGAAGATTTTTATATTTTTGTGATCGTTGCTCTGAGTACTAGCTAGCCCGTACCCTAATTTATGAAATTGTTAATGATTTTGTGAAATGCCATGGATGAATCCATGGGTTTTATGATGTTTGATGATGAATTATGAAAGCTTGGTGCTTGATATACATGTTTTGTAAAATGATTTTGAGTAAAAATGCATATTAGGGATTAAATTTAGAAAAGTGTAAATTGAGAGGTTAAATTGTGAAATAAATGAAAGTTTGGGGCTACTAGGGAATTACATGAAATTCGGCTAGGCTTGGGTGTAAAATTTTTTTGTGAATTTTGTGTATTTGTGTAATAAGGACTAAATTGTAAGAAATGTGAAAGTTTAGGGCCAATGTGTAAAAATGCTCAAATATATGTTTGTGGATGAAATTGAATGAATTGGTGATTAAATGAGTTAATTTTGAATACATATAGATCAAGAAAGAAAGAACTCGGATTTAGATCGGGGAAAATCGAAGGTTATCGAGTAATCGATTTGATTCATCAATTCCGAGTACGAGGTAAGTTCGTACATGATAAAAATTGTGACAATTATATTTTTAATGCTTAAATAATGCATAAATTGTATATATGCGACTACAACTGTGTACAACGACTATTATACTTGGCACTCAGTGTGCATTTCGAGATAGCTTCGGCTATATAAAGCACTTAGTGTGCGAATTGGAATAGCTTCGGCTTTATTGACACTAAGTGTACGATATTGAGATAGCTTCGGTTTAATGTGATGGCACTAAGTGTGCGATATCGTTATAGCTTCGGCTAATCATTTATGCACTAAGTGTGCAAGTTTTCAAAGCATTGAAAGATTACCGAACGATTTAACGTATTAAACAAAGAGGTGAGAATGTAATAAATAAATACGAGAATGTACATGTATGTATGATACCTATGTGGTAGTTGATACTATGTGTATGAAGTTTGATGAATTTGTATATAAATAATAAATTGTTATGAATTCGAATTGAATGACGATACGAGAACTACTAATGTTTATTAACTAAATATTTGTATATTATGAACTATTGAGTATATTTGGTACCAACTTACTAAGTTATGAAGCTTACTGTGTGTTATTTGCCTTTGTTTTATAGAGTATCAAAGCTAGCTTGGACATCGGGGATCATCGGGAACCATCATCACACTATCGACTACTTGTTAGTATTTATGGATGCTTGTAAATATGGTATATGGCATGTATGGGTTAGTGAGTTGATGATATGTTTTGAATTATGATTATAGCCGTGAGATTTGGCCATTTAAGTTGGCTTAAGTTATGTGTTTGATAAGTTATTTATGTGATGTATATAATGCCTTATATGTTGGCTTGTTTGGTATGGCTATAAGGTTATTCTTTTAATTAGTTGTAAATGAGAGTATTAAGGTTGGAATAATGGTATGTTGTGACTTGATTATAGTATATTGAAATGGTAAGTTTTGTGGCATGAAATAGGTGATAAGATGATGATGAAATGCATTTAGAAGTTATGCAAGTTGTGATGATTTTAGCATAATGATTTGGTATGTTTTGAATGTGGAATTGAGTAGCTAAAATGGTTGATGATAGATGGTATGATATGTGTGTGAATTGATATGTTTTGGGCTACCTATAAGTGTATGAAAATGGTTTCAAATTGGTCGCTATGTGTGCATGAATGAAGGATGGTAAATTGACTTTGCAAATGGCTTATTTTTGTCCACACGGACAGAGACACGGGTGTGTGTCTCAGCCGTGTGCGATATACAGCTATGTCACATGGCTGTGTGTCCCCTGGGGTACCCTTTCGAATTAAGGCAGTATACCCTAGAATTTTGACATAGCCTAGACACAAGGGCGTATCTATTGATCGTGTGTGGCACACAGACTGGCACATGGGCGTGTGGTCGGATGTGTGACCCAAGTCAGTAACCTCTCTAATTTTCCCACGGCCATGACACATTGGCGTGTCCTCAGCCGTGTGGTACAAGTCAATATGTATACCCTATTTTCACACGGCTTGTGACACGAGCATGTCTGGTGGCCGTGTGAGGCACACGGCTTGTTCACACAGGCGTGTGACCCAAAAATTAAAGAAAATTTTCTAAGTTTCCCCAAAGTTTGCAAATATTATTAGTTTAGTCCTAAAAGTATATTATTAGTTTAGTCCCAAACCACTCTTAATCATGTTTTAAGATTTCTTAAGACCTTTTATAAGGGACAAAATGATTGAGATGAATGGATTATAATAATGATTGCACAAATGTATGATTTATGTTGTGATTTATCGGTTATGCCTTGTAACCCTATTCCGACAATGGATACGGGTTAGGAGTGTTACATGTATATAATTAGGTAGAAATAGGGAATTTTTATAAGAAAAATAATTGTAGGGCTTAAAATTACCCTCTAAACTGAAAATTACAATCTGACGAATCTCAAAAAATTATCTTCCTACCCTATGTAATCTACACATAGGAGAGTTACTACTTCTAGTATCTGTCTGGGATGAGCAGGTGAAATTGAAACCGATATCCATGCCCTGCGTGAGTGCCTGAGACAAAAGATAAATGGAATCATTTAGGCTGGTCCAGGCCAAAAAGGGTGTCAAGTATAGAGATATTGGAGTGGGTTACCTGGTTCTTTGAGCACAACACCAATAACCAGTGTAGAATGTTCGTATATGCTCTATGGTCTATTTGGACAGAACTGAATAAGTGGATTCATGAGGGTTAGAAAAGATATGGGAACTGCATTGCAACTTCAATAAGAAATTATGTTCGAGAGCTTGATGGGGTATAGATTCCCTTATATGTTCGGCATGTGGAGTCGGAAAGTTGGCAACCATCGAAGCCTCTGTTCGTAAAAATCAATTTTGACACAGCCTACAAAAAGCATAAGGAAAAATCATGTTCGAGGACTGTGATTCGAAACTCTGAGAGACTTGTACTATGCTAAAAAACGATCACTAATGAGAATGTACCTTCAGTCTTTATGGTAGAAGCTATTGCATGCATTCAAAGCATCCAGATGGGACTGGATCTAGGACTAATGGATACGGAGGTTAAAGGAGATGCACCCACTGTCATAAAAAAGCTATTACACGAGAGGGAGGATAAATCGAAAATAGTGGTCTTAATCAGAGATGGAAAATGTTTGGGTAAACAATTTCGTACTTGTATATTCAAATATTGCCCTATAACGGTGAACGACGTCACTCACTTGCTGGCTACTGAGGGATTGAAGACATGAGAACAGTGGTGCTTAAGAGATGAGGTCTCTGAGTTTGCTAGAGAAGCGATGGAGAAGGATAGGAGAGGTCTAAGTTGTGAAGGGTCTCTAGTGACTGAGTAGCTTTGGGGGAGAAGAAGAGACTTTGGAGGGAATGGCTGTGAAAATATCGGAATGATGTAAAGTGTCTTTAATGTTTTGCTTCCCCAGATTTTGTTGTTTTTTAAGAGGGGATTTTTAATTTTTTCGGCTAAAATGAAGATGTTTCTAGAGCACTCTTTTTTTAAAAAAAAAACTGGATTAGGCTTGTTTTTGGCTTTTTTGTCTTTGCTTGTCTGCAACTTTACAGTACGTTTGGTTCACTGTAATGGAATAGGACTGTAATTGAATAGAATTGTAATGGAATAGAGTTGTAATGGAATAGAGCTGTAATCAGTAATTCAATTATTTGGTTGAATGGAATTGAATAGAGCTGTAATAGAATTCATGTGTTTGGTTGAATGGAATAGATGTTTTAATAGTATAAGGAAAAAGGCTTAAATGACCAAAGTACCCTTAGCAAAATTTTTGTAGATAGATGATTATTGTTATTAAATTTTAATAAGATTACTATTCAATATATTTTAATAAAAATAAACACAAATAATTTAATCATAATTTAGCATAATTATTATTAAATACAATTTAATAAAATAATATATAATTTAATATCATTCTTAACATAATTATTAATAATATTTGATAATAATTTTAATATAAAATTATTATTAAAAATATTTCAATGCTGGATATATTTACTTTAATCTAGCCTCTCACCTGTTCTCTTAAGTCACAATCGCCAATATAAAATGAGTTTAACATATGATATGATAATCCTCTAATGACATTTTATTTTAATAGTCAATTTTAATAGAAAACATATTTTTTATATTTTATTTTATCCTTTATAATAACATGATAACAACAATTAATTATAAGGTATACTCTTTAATAAATTAATTATTTATAGCAATCTTTTGGTGAAATAAAAATCTTCAAATTTTACATAAAAATTACTAAATTTTAGTAACATTAGTTCTTTTCATATGTGAAATAAAAATCAAAACTTATAGTCTTTTGTTATTCAAAAACCATAGTCCTTAATTTTATGTTATTTAAAAAATCATAGTTCTTTATGTTATTCTCGATATAAATACAAAAGGAGCTGAGATCCGCAATCCCTTTGTCTCAAAAGTCATTCCTCATTTTATGTTAATCAACAATTATAGTTCTTTATGTTATTCTCGTATAAGAAATAGCAAATTCTCTCCATAGCATTGGCTTCTCTTAGAAAGTCAAACTCATATCTGATCTTGACAACACAAAGGATAAATAATTAACGACATGCAGAAGAAAAAAGAAATCCAAATCCAAGTGAAACGACTCTCAATTTACATAAATCTGAAAAATACATAAAAAAAGGATAGATATGTTTTGCAAGGAACATCAGTGTGAATACAGATACCTTCTTTTCCATTTCCTTGGTAACAGAAAATAGATCAAATTTGACATCATTCTTCTGAATGTATAGTGCAAATGCTTGCAAGTTACGGATGTCGGTCATCATAAGATCCCGGATTCCCGGATGTTGCACCTGCCATAAACGTGAATGGTCAAAATCACATAGACATATGAGGTTTTAAAATTATTTTCAAGGGGACTTACCTTAACAACAACATCGATCTTATCACCTCTCAATCCTGCTTGATGAACCTAATTCAGATACAAACATATGTTAAGGTATATCCACTAGGTTCTTGTAAGCATTATCCACATCTGTGCCATAACTTCGTTCCCATTTATATCTAACTTCTGAGTTTGAAACTCTACTCGTATGGTTGGCTTTTAATTTTGGTAGAATTCATTCCTAGAAAATCTTGCAAATAAATTCGATATCCCAACAGTTGAATCACTAACTAGTACAATCTTGAAAAGGTAATCCTTAGTTTTTTCTTCCTCTGAAACAAAAGCCATTTTCCAACCTTCCTACGAGTGTCACTCTATATAACTATATCAACAGTGGAAAGCACTCGGAATTAAGTTTCTTCTCTGGTACTCGAAGTTATCACCTAAGAAGCACCAACATTGTATCATGTTCAAGAACAGTACCTTGATCTCTCCATCTTGCTAACACCTTGCCTCGCACCTGAAATCCCACTTAAGCTCCTTCTACTGCTTAGATTTTAGAAGCTCAAAACAAGGACATATGATAAATGCCAGATCATTCATGTGAAATATCCAAATAATAGATTGGAAATAAAAACACAACTCACCCAACGACCGTGACAGCTTAATAGCTCACCTAAGATTCCTAATCCTATGTTTAGTCCTTGCCCTTAACCAGTAAAACTTCACATCATTTTTGTATAAACTTTAAAAGTTAACAGATATAAGTGTCATTAGATAACAAAAAACTAGAGGCCAGATTTGGAAGCAAAGAACTGATAATTGATAAGATCTTTTGAACAACAATTATATAGCTATGAAATCAATCATAAGCAACAAATCACCTAAAAGGGCAAAATAAGATGCTTGATTGTATAATAATATGCATCAACTATGCACTAGACCTTATAAGATAACATGTGATAGTTCAATCTTTTGAATATTACCACTGGACCATGGTACAGAAACAACATAGAACTTCATATATAAACAAGCCCCTGTGCTTTCACTTCTAAATGTAAGAATTCTTTTAAAAAGTTATTTTTTGTCTTATTCTTTGTTTTAACCATTAGAGATGTTGAAAAACTCAGTCTTTAAAAGGTTTCATATATTTTTCAATAAGAATCTTTTAAAGAGTTAAATTTAAGGATTAAAAACTTTTACTGCTATGTCAACAGCTCATAAAAATTCACTGAAACACAGAAACTCTGATTGTATGAACTAGAGAACTTTGACCAGGAAATAAACTATAGATCCAAGTAAATCAATTTCAACATTCAAAGAGAAAAAAAAAATATGCTCTTGAACAGCTCATAAAAATTCACTGAAACACAGAAACTCTGATTGTATGAACTAGAGAACTTTGACCAGGAAATAAACTACAGATCCAAGTAAATCAATTTCAACATTCAAAGAGAAAAAAATATATATGCTCTTGATCATAAAGTAGAGCATCTGCATCTTGCAAAGAGAGATCAAATTATAGCATACTAGACTCAGTTTTGCATCAAAGAGACACCAGTAGAAACTAAATCACCAAGCAAACTGCCCTTTTATTTTATATTTTACAATTGACTAAAAGGCTAGAACCAAGTTCATATATGGAACAGCCAGTTAACTCTTTCCATAAAAGAAGAAAAAAAAAACTTAAAAGCACCGAACCATTATAACTAAGTCTAGAATATCTACATGAATTAGAGCAGAAAAAATCGATTTACACATTATGCCTTCACCTTAATTGTTGCTCTTACCTAAACAAGAAATTCAAGAGGTCAAAAACACATTCCAGATGCATACTTGATTTACCAATAATTAAAGTTGGTTTCAACAGGGTACAATCCACGAGTGACCACTACGGGCTTTCCAGCAACATTACACTGCAGCCTTTTGAAATAAGAACACCTGCAATGAAAAAGGAAGTTAATTAGCAGCAAAGTTTAACAAATTGCCATGAACGCACAAACACAAAACAAACAAAAAAAAAGATAAAATGAAAATTTAAACTTACCAAAACAAAAGAAAACCCAAATCAAGAGAAAAATCCAAAGGGAAATCACTGATGCATTGATAGAGCAATTAGCGAATAGAAAAATATTGTAGTCTTTGTAGATACAATCCCAACCTGAAGTTGAAATCCCTTGCTATCTACAAAAAGAAAAAAAAAATCATGATGTTCATCTACAAAAAATCAAGGAAGAGGAAAAGAAAGAAGAAATTACAGGGAAAGGAAAAGAAAGAAGAAATTACAGGGTATTGGTGAAATGAATTTAGCTTTAAGAGCCTTGAGAGAATCCTTGAGCGATTTCCTCATCTCCTCTATCTCTATTTTCTTTTTCTTTTTCTTGGTGAAATTATAGATTAATAGCTCATCCTTGAACGAGGAGATAAGGATGGGGTGTGGTGGCTTGAAGTGTTTGCTAAGGGAGAGTGGTGAAGGGCAAGAATGAAAGGTTATGTTTTTTTTTTATTCGGTGGAGGTTCTGCATTGCTATTCTTTGGTTCTGGTGGAGAATGGCTATTACGGGAGAAGATGGAATGGGGGATGAATGGGAATTCGTTGAATGAAGGATTCAGTAAACCAAACTAAGGAATACCTGCTTATCACTGAATCAGTCAGGAACCGTTTAGTTATTCATGCCAACCAAACATGGTGTTATTGTTTTATTTTGGACTGTTTGATTTTAAATAAAAATCCAGGTTTTATTCAAAAAATAAGGCATTTTTATCAAAATAACCCTTTAATTTTAATTAAGTACTAAAATGACCCACTTTTTTAATTAAACACTAAAATGACCTGAAATCTACAGTAAAAGTTGGTGGAGCCAAATTATTTGTTGCCACCAACTTGCCACGTCAGTAGGGAGCATAAAAAATTAATTTTTTTGTGGAACCATGTAAAATGACGCTACCTGTATAAATACTAGGACAATACTAAAATTTTTTAAAACATGGAAGGGCTTCAAAAAAATTAACCATTTTTCTAGTGGAGCCAAATTAAATGGCGCCACCAGATCTGCCATGTCAGTCACTTTCTCTTCTTTTTTTTTTTACTTTTGTACTTTTTTATTTTACTTTTGTCTTTTTGTCTTTATTTTATTTTATTTATTTATTATTAACTTTAAAAATTTTGAAATATATATTTGAAATATTTTATTAATATATATTTTGAATTTACTTTTTAAAATTTTAAATATTATTTTTTTAATATTTAAATATTTAAATATTTTAAACTTTTAAATTTATTATTAGTTTTATAATAATTTAAATATTATTTAATTTATTTTATAATATTTTAAATTATAATTTTTAAAGATATTTAAACTATTTTTTAATTTCTATTTAAAAGTTAAAAATAATATTTTATTTTAAAAAGTGAAATTTGAATTAATAAAAAAATTAAAAAATATTTTTCATTTTCTAAAAATACTGTAAATTTTAGTTTTTTATTATCTTTTGTCTTTTTCTTTAAATTTTTTTCTTTTTTTAAGTTTTTTCTTTTTTCTTGTTTTATTTTGTTTATTTATTTATTTATTTTTTGTTATTAGTTTTAAAAAATTTAAAATGTGTATTTGAAATGTTTTATAATATATATATTTTTAAATTTTAAATATTATTTTAATTTATTTTTTAAATTTTGAATATTATTTTTTAAACATTAAATATATATTTTTTAAATTTGTTTTTTTTACTTTTTTTTAACTTTTGTCATTTCTCTGACATTTTTTATTTTTTTCTTAATCTTTATTTATTTATTTTATTTTATTATTATTAATTTTAAAAAACTTGAAATGTATATTTAAAATGTTTTATAATATATATTTTTTAAATTTTAAATATATATTTGAAATTATTTTTCTAAATTTTAAATATTATTTTTAAATCATTGTTTAAAAATTTAAATATTATTTTTTAAATATTAAATATATTTTTAATAATATAAAACGTTTAAATATTTTAAAGATATGACTTTTAAAATTTATTATTAGTATTATAATATTTTAAATGTATATTTTAATTTGTTTTATAATTTTTTTAATTATGATTTTTAAATTATTTTAAATTATGATTTTGAAATTATTTAAAATATATTATTTTTAAAGATATGACATTTCAAATTTATTATTTGTTTTATAATATTTTAAATTTATATTTTAAATATTTTTTAAATTTTAAATATAATTTTTATAAATTATTAATTTTAAAATTAATTTTAAAGATATTTAAATGTTTTTTAAATTAAATTTAAAATTGTAAGAATTAATATTTTATTTGATGGAGCCATTTAGAATGACTCCATCACTTTATATTGTACTTTTTTATTTTTTAATATAATAATTTAATGTTTAAAAAAATAATATTCAAAATTTAAAAAATAATTTAAAGTAATATTTAAAATTTAAAAAATATATATATTATAAAACATTTCAAATATACATTTTAAATTTTTTAAAATTAATAACAAAAAATAAATAAACAAAATAAAACAAGAAAAAATATATAACTTAAAAAAAATTAAAGAAAAAGACAAAAGATAATAAAAAACTAAAATTTACAATATTTTTAGAAAATGAAAAATATTTTTTAATTTTTTTTATTAATTCAAATTTCACTTTTTAAAATAAAATATTATTTTTAACTTTTAAATAGAATTTAAAAAATAGTTTGAATATCTTTAAAAATAATTTAAAAATTATAATTTAAAATATTATAAAACAAATTAAATAATATTTAAATTATTATAAAACTAATAATAAATTTTAAAGTTTAAAATATTTAAATATTAAAAAATAATATTTAAAATTTTAAAAAGTAAATTCAAAATATATATTAATAAAATATTTCAAATATATATTTCTAAATTTTTAAAGTTAATAATAATAAATAAATAAAATCAAATAAATAAATAAAATAAAGAGAAAAAGACAAAAGTAAAATAAAAAAGTAAAAAAAAAAGAAGAGAAAGTGACTGACATATACAGGTGGTGTCATTCTACATGGTTCCACCAAAAAATTAATTTTTTATGTTCCCTGCTGACGTGGCAAGTTAGTGGCGCCAAATAATTTGGCTCCACCAATTTTTACTTTAGATTTTAGGTTATTTTAGTGTTCAATTAAAAAAGTGGGTCATTTTGATACTTAATTAAAATTAAAGGGTTATTTTGATAAAAAAAGCCAAAAAATAATAATAGACTACCAAAAAAATTATGCATTTAGATTCAAATTATTAATAAGTACAATATTTATAATTTAATTTATATATTTTAAATATTCTCCACAATATATTTAAGTTATCGTTTAACAATTATTGAACGGTTATATTGACGGAATAACTTGATTAATAAGATATTAATACATTTTGAAAATTGGGTCATAGTTTAAGGAGATTGATAAAATTAATCCAAAAATAAAATATAGTAAAACGCGGAAGTTTGGGATCAATCTAAAATTTGGGTCATAGTTTAAGGCGATATGATGAAATTGATCCAAAAATAAAACAGATAGTAAAAGACGGAATGAAAGCACCCGCATAGAGCTTTCACTTTTCATCATCATCAAAACCAAAAAGACCCACCAAAGAAGCTTCCTTTTTCTCTCTTCTTCAGGTCAGATTCTAATAAGCTCTCTTTTCTTTTCTTCTTTTAATTATCAATATGTCTGTTTTAATTAATTTCTTTAATCGATAACTTATTTGATTTGATCCCTAAAAAGAACATTTGGTAATTAATTATTTTTCTCTGTTTGCAAATAATACACAATTTATGGTGTAAAATTCGTTAACAATGTTACTCTTTTACATTCAAATTTGCAGCTCTCTGTCTTGTTGATATATAAATATAGAATCTTTCTTGAAGTATCTTTGAATTTACAGCAAGCAACGAAAAATGCAGGTTAGTTTATGCTTCTAAAGATTGCTCCTTTTTTTGGGTTTAATTATGTATTTTGCTGTGTATTTGGATGAAATTAACGGTAATTACCTGAGAATTTTAGTGTGTGTTCTTGTCAAAATCAATTATTTCTTTTGACTACTATGTGGAAATCTTTATGTGAAGGCATCAAGAGCGAGGTTGTTCAAGGAATACAAAGAGGTTCAGCGAGAGAAGGCGGCTGATCCCGATATTCAACTAGTTTGTGATGATTCCAACATATTTAAGTGGACTGCTCTTATCAAGGTTGGGTGGAAGTAAAAAAGGAGGAAAAAAAGAAATATAGTATACCATAGACATTTTTGTTCTTTTGATTCTGTCTTAAATTATATGACCTCTTTTTTTTTTTTTTTATACATATATATAGGGACCATCTGAGACACCTTATGAAGGCGGAGTCTTCCAGCTTGCTTTTGCTGTCCCTGAGCAGTACCCTTTGCAGCCTCCTCAAGTGCGGTTCTTGACAAAAATATTTCATCCCAATGTGCATTTCAAGGTATGAATTGTTTGGCTTGATTTCCTTGTATGCTTTGCTTTAATTGGACATCGTAAAATGGAAGGGAAGAAAGATGTGCCAAGGCTTAAGATAGTGGCCTAATATCTCATGATTTCCCATTCCTTTATCGAATTGGGAATTGATTGGTGTTTTCAACTTGGCAGCCATGATTGCCAAACAAAGATCTTTATGGAGAAGCAGTCCTTATTCACCATGGAACCTATTAGTTTCTGTATAGTACTGCCTGTATGAATGTAGTTTTTTACTTTTTATCTGCACTTTCGAAGAAATTTGTGAGAACCCTTTATACCAAAAGGTTGTATGAGGCTAACAAAGATTCCAGTTTCATGTAGCCTTTACCTTTTTAAAGTTGTTGCAAACCTCTATATTCTGTCTATGAACTTCACTTAGTTACCAGCAATCTAGGGTATAGAATTGAGATTGGTCATTCGTTCTATTGCCATATGTATATATTGGATTTGAAGATGCTAAATTGAGAAATTAGTCTATATTTATTATATTCTCTCGTTCAGACAGGAGAGATTTGCCTTGATATATTGAAGAATGCTTGGAGCCCTGCATGGACACTTCAGTCTGTTTGTAGGGCTATAATAGCTTTGATGGCTCATCCGGAACCTGATAGCCCGCTTAACTGTGATTCAGGTAAGTTGGTCTATTTTAATGTCTTTCTTTTCTGTTTTTGCATTATGAAGTTACCTAGAGGAATGTTAGAAAATTACCTTAAAACGTAAATTTGACTGCAAAGTTCTCCTTTTACTACTTCTAAGCAGATGTCTACTTATATTTACCATACTGCAAGAAAGTTCTTCAATCTCGAATTGTGTACATATTGCTAGTATGAAAGGTGTCAAAAAGGCCCTTTTTGCAAAACAGTCTGGCCTTATGAACTGAGAAATTAAAAGCAAATTGCATATCATATTGTTCCTGAAACGGTAATTACTAAGCATTGAAGATGTCTCCTATGCCACCTCGCCATAGTTTCTTCTCTTTTTCCTGCCCCATTGATGCAGTAGAAGTACCATGGAGGCCCTTGTACTAGAAGTCTAATTGCATTTTGTCCCCTCTACTAAAAAAATGGGCAAAGTAGTCCCTATACATTAGATCAAAGAGCAAATTGGTCCTTTTGTTAAAACTTTCATCCATTTCTACTATTAAAAACTATTCCTTGTATATTAGCATGAGGTGCACATGGCACACTACATGTAGCTTTCTGGTTATTTCGTCAATCATGTCAGTTTTTAACAGTAAAAATGGATGAAATGTTTTAATAGACAGGACCAATTTGCTCTTAGATGTAACGTACAGCACTAATTTGTCCATTTTTTTACTAAAAGGGAAAAAATGCAATTTAACTCCTAGTATAGGGGTATCCATGATATACTTTTACCCATTGATGCCCTCATTTCTTTGAGCATTGATATATCGGCACCTAATATAAATTCTATAGTACTTCGAGCTGCTTTTTGTTTTTTATTTTATCCCTTAACAGACACCCTTCCCGCTTGTTGGCAGGCAATCTTTTAAGGTCTGGTGATCTCAGAGGATACCAGTCTATGGCAAGAATGTACACCAGACTTGCTGCCATGCCCAAAAAAGGGTGAACATTTATGGTGCTATGAACCGCCTTAAAATTGTAAGAATCGATTATCGTCAGCAATTTACTTTTTCCTTTTAAACTTCATTGTAGAAATTCAAGAATATCTCTTACTTTTCTGATCCAAAAATATCAATTCCCAGCTATATGACTTCTCTATGTTCAGTTTATTTTTGAAACAATAGCAACATAACATTGTAATCTAATGTTGAAACCTTTGGTCTCTGGAAAAAAAAGTATGTTGATATAATCAAAGATTTGAACAGAACAGAGAGAGTAGAACATAACTAGTCTTTTATTGGTAGGCATATTTCATCACTCAAAAAAGAGTTACAGCAATCCAGTTCCAAAAATATGCATCCTTATGGTAGAACCTGAAGCTTATCTCGATTAATTAATGCATCCACTCTTCAGAGTTAACTTAATATCCAGGATTTGAACCTCAACCTCTGTAATCTCTTTCTTTTATTCTCAAACGTCCTTTTCTGTACGGAAAAAAATTACTGCTTGAGGAACCTGTCCATCCAATCACTTGCTTCTTTCACCATTAATGATGTCATTTCATGGCCTATTCCTGGTTGTACAATGAGCTGCATATTAAGAAAACATAACATATGAAATACTAACTCATACTGGTTACCTAAAATCCATCAAAGCCATTAAAGAAACCGAAGTAAGTACTCTTAAGAGTAATTGCCACCTAAAACCCATCCATACCTTAACGTTGTTAGAAGAATGAGCCTTTGCATAAGCCTTGCGAGCCCTCTTTGTGGGAGTTTTTATACCATCAAGGGGACAACGTGGATCGTCAGCACCTAATCAATGGCAACACCAGAATGTACTTGTAACTTAAACAAACTTCTTTCAAGCAATGTAATACATACATAACCAAGGAGGCAAATTCTGACACCCCTCGAATGTCTAGTACCGTTTAATAAGAGCAGAGGTCGTGGTGCAATGGCCGGAATTGAGTAAGGTGAATCAAAAATGGAAGCTAGACCAGGAGCAATCCTATCCCAGACCTATTCAGAAGAACAATAGATGTAATCCAATGTCAGATGATAGCATAAAACAAGCAACTTAAATCAGGGTTAAAACTATCAAATATAATGAATTTATTAACTCACCTTCTTAACAACTTCTTTATCAATTGCACACTTACCTAGATCAATCCTTGCCTCTGAAAACAACAAAATTATTAAAGAGAATCAATGACACAAGTGCTGACGCAGTTCCCTATTGAAATTGATAGGTCATGCCACTCATAATCCGAGGAGCTCACTATTTAACGTGACCAAATATAATCACAACCAAAATAACAATGCAATCTTGTAATCAACTATGTTACAATGAATTAGAAGCAAACCTATCGTAACTTGTATGAACATTACCTTCAAAAACAGCCTTTATACTGTCAACACGAGCCTGCCATTTATCATTGTCTATAGCCCACCTAAATCCCTACACATAAAACATAAAACCTCTGCTTTTGTTTTTTTTTTTCTTTTGATATTTTATGCTTTCAAGAATTAAAAAAAAAATTTACCTGAACACCAATTATTGGAGCAGCAACTGCATAGCGAGTGTCAACAAAGGCAGCAAACCAAGCATGCATTCCTGCAGTTCATGATGCTCACTTAAACTCTACATGCTATATGTCATAAGCATACATGTATATTTCCATTTATATTTACAAGTAGGTGATCCATTTGAGCTCAGCCCCTGAACGGATTCCATATCTCAATCATCTCAAAAATCACACTTAACTAACCTCCGAGTGATTCACCGGTGATTCCAATTCTCTTAGGGTCTATATCCTTTCTTTGAGTTAAATAATCTGCTAGTTTTATCAAATCCCACACCTGATAATGAAAACTTTAGATGAAACAGAACACTTTGGAAATTTAACCATGATAAGCCCTATTAAGTTCTAAATCTCCCCCACCTTTAAGTCTCTTACTTTTTTCGAACAATAGGAGCTAAAAGGCAGAAACAATGACTTGCAATCAACCAAAGAAAACGGAGGAATTACTGTATCAAATAAAAATGGCATTGTATCTCCTTTAATCCATGATGAGACTAGAGCCTGTACTTACAAATAACAGTATGTAATTAGGATCATTTATTGAAAGAAAATATAGAAAGAAATCATATCCTAGATTGGTCCAAATTATTACTTAACCAAAACCATATTCAGCTACACACATGAATACATGTACAAATGTTCTACACCTGAGAGAAAACTACTCTCCTCAAAGGCAATCAATTATGTAATGACTTACGTTAAAAGAAAAAACTTTTGTCGAACATCATTTTTACCATGATTGCTATGAGAATAGAAGTCATCCACGCTATGATGACAAGTTTCCTTTGTCAACTAATGAAGTGAAACTCATTTTAACACAGTTTAAACTAGAGGAAGATCAGATATAGAATAGACACATCTCGATAGGTAGTGAGATTGTGTGCACGTTCACCATGGTACCGAGAATCGATAGCGATGCTTATGTATTCCCTTGAAGCATATGCCTGGAACAAAACAGAGGAAAACAAAAGGGAACAAAAATGATTGAACTCATCATAGTGAATAACAACTAATAAGTAAGGGCAGAGATATATAGCTACCTCAAGCAATGGCCGCACCCACTCTTTGTTCTTATTGGTACTATGCAGAAAAACAACAGCGGGCCTTCTCTTCTGTTTGCTGTCTTTCAAGCTTAGGATTAACACTGGCAACCTTCCTTGCTCTCCAGCCTATAAGCAATAGCCATAAAGTAATTAAGCTTTTCTTCACATGCCATTTCAGGTATGTTTATTATGTGAATTACCATTAATATAACAAGCTTTTGAAATTTTGAATATGTAGTTTACTAATTCTGACATGTTAAAACTAGCTTATTTTATAAATCTGATTACTTGAATGCTTCGGTTTAACCCAATAGATTATTTCAGCAACTAAAATAGAAAAATAAATACATGAAAATCCCAATTACCTCAGTGTGCAAATAGAAGTTTTCCTCTCTAAGTCGTTGCTTAAGATTTTTAATATCAGCCTTTGGACAAGATTCCATTGCCTGGTGAAAACCTTTCAACCAAAACATTTAGCTAATAAAAGCTCACTAAATCAAACATTTGGTATCACCAAACTGCTCAAAACAAACCCATTTCTGGAAAAAAAAATTAAAAAAGGGACAGAAATAGACCTCGCTGAAGGTTGGTGTAGGAACTTGTTGAAACAAAGGATGGCGCGCAGGTTTTGAAGGTTCCACAGTCAAAGGAACTAAGAATCTACAAAAAAAGAAAAAAAGAAAAAGAAAAATGTGGTTTAAGTACATGGTAAGTTGAATCATTGAAATGGTAGTAAAATTCAGAGTGGGGTTAAGGTTTTGACCTTGAGGAGATCGTCTGGTACGAAGAAGATGAAGGAACTGAGAACGAATCTTGTGAGCACCATTAATAGCAGGAGCACTATGTTGTATTCCCAGTGCTCCTCCATGGCCCAACCAGAAGAAGAAGACGAAGAAACAGATGAGTGGGGAAATTGAAGAAGAAGAGATGATGTTTGTCATGTTTTTAGAAGGGAAATGGGTTCTAAAAGTGGAAAAGTTTGTTGGGTATTTAAGTTTGGATGATGCTAAAGACTTGTAATGTATGCGAACTGCAATGAAGCTATGCTGTGACTGCTAGCAAATGGTAAAACCTGAATCACTCAATTGTGGAGACTCGGAAGATTCTTGACTGATTTTTCCATTAATTGAGTGATGAATATGGTGCATATTTGGTGTTTTTCATTTGGTATTTAGAACTTTTTTTTTTTTGAATGATGAATATAGAGCATATTTGGTATTTCATACCCTATAGAAATTTTTAATTCCATGGATTGAGATCTTTAAATTGTATTTAAAAGAATAAAAAAATACAACATATGAAAAAAAAAATCTTAATTCCGCTTGTGAAGTTAAAAATTTTAATCTCGCCTGTGGAGTTAAAAACACAGAAGAAATACCGTAAGACATTTTTTTCTCATACCATTGATAACATGCCATTGACTAATGAAATGATTGTTGATTAATCAGACCGATTGTGAACCGATTTAATAAGTATTTTAAATAATTTAGATTTTTATTTTATATAATGTTTTATTTTTTTAATTTACAAAATTGATATATTATAAAAAATGTATTTTTTTATAAATTAAATAATGCTGATTTATTCTTTTATATTTTTCTGCATTTTAATATTTTATATAATGTTTTAATCATTTTTAGTTTATATAATTTATATATTATAAAAATTTTGAATTTTCTGAATCTAATATATTTTTATATAATTTATAAATGTATGATTTTTTATTTTTTATTTTGAATATTTTTAATGAATGTCATACCATCAATTACCATAATACCATTTGTAAGTTATGTCACATGGTACATTTTCATTGGTTGAACATACCACCTATATATATATTTTTAACATTGTTAATTTTTTGGAACAAAAATTATAATTAAATGATAGTTTAGGACCTTAGGTATCAAAATGAGACAATGATTTACGTGAGTATAGTTTAGACGTTAAATATAAGCCTTTTAAAATCGTTATTTTACTTTAATATATTTAACTTTTTAAAAGATAAAACATATAATTCTATAATTTATAATAAACACTAAAATATTTAAATAACATATTTATAAACTATTCTTTCTTTATATGTTTTTATTTTTAATAATCTTATAAAAAGTTCCGATTATATATTTTTTTGACACATGTCTAAAACTAACTATAGTCCCTCCTCAACTTATAAATAAGATGATAATGCACTTTAACACGCTTGAACTCACATCTTTTTACATTGATAATAATACTCATGCCAATCGAGTTAGAACTCAATTGAGCTTTCTTTATATGTTAAATGCAAATTAAAATTATTATAAATAATTAATAATTATCAAAGTGAGTCAAGGCAAAACATTTATGGATGTGTGTATTATCTTAATAATGATAGTAATATTTAGTTTGAAGTGCCTTTTTAGTCTCTATATTTGTGTAGAATTTGAGATTTGATATATGTACTTTAAAAGTTAAAAATTTAATTTTTTTTATTTAAAATAATTATTCTAATCATTATCATTATTGGTAATTGCTATTAAAATTTGTAAATTTAATAAGTTTACTTTTTATTATGAGGACAGCTTAATAAAAATGTTAAGTTCACAAATTTTGAAAAAATGTTTATGATTTAATGGCTAAACTCAGATTTTTAAATGAAAAAAATAAGAGAACACAATTTTAATTTCTTTTTAGTATAAGGATCAAATCTCAAATTTTATTAAAGTATAAGGACTAACAATATATATTAACCTAATATTTTAAATTTTAAATTCAGAACTGGAAGCAACGCAAAGCATATTAAATAATAAACCATTTGTCCCAATCGCTATTTCTAGTTAAACTTCCATGAGGATGCGTGACCTCCGTTTCCATTTTTTATTTTTATAAACTTTCATTTTAGACATTAAAAAAACTTTGCAAAATACGCACCAAATTGACATTTTGTTACTCTCGTTAAAATGGGTAACGAAAACCCAGGTGGAATTTGTATAAAATTTTGATATTAATATTTTTCATCTATCAAAAAGGAAAAAAAGAAAAAGGGTGTAGCATTGATAACCCAATCAACCACAGCGTAAGCCAAGTTAAAAAACCAAGTCTTTCGTGGATTGCAGAGTGAAAAAAAAAAAGTATGGGGAAAAAGTTCCAAAGGGAGAGTCCTCGACAATAGATAGGAGATTGAAGGAAAAATCTAAAGCAACGAATGATATATGTTTTTATTTAAGTTAATATAATATGCAAAACGTATTTTCTTTGAAAGTCCTTTGAATGGCTGTGTGAACTGAATCCAAATTTTTGGTTAAATTATTTCTTTTTGTTGAAGTAGCTATTTTTTTGGGATTTTATTTCGGTTTAAGTGTTAATTTAATTTCTATTGTATTTCTATTTATGAGTTATGAATAATTCTAGACGTTGTGTAAAAAAGAACTATTTTAAATTTAAATCTTTTAAGTTATTGTAAAACATTATATTCTTCATCTCGAACCATTGTAGAAAGCTTATCTTCCATCTCCTTGCTTTCCTTTCACAGTTTCTTCTCATCATTGTCGCGGCACTACTGCACCTGAAAAGTACGGGAATAAGCAAAGAAAAATTTTACCAATTTTTAGGATTCTTCATTTATAAATAAAAGAAAGCAGTGACTAAAATGATATTGGTTTAGTTATATGTATAAATTCTAACTGAAAATTTTATTCTTAAGTGAAAAATATCAAAATTTTATACTAAATTTCATGTGATTTTCGTTTCTCATTTTAATTGAAGTGACCAAAATGAATACACTATATAATTTTAGTGCCTATTTTGCAAAGGTTTTTTTTTTGCCTAAAATAAAAGCTTGGGTGATCATATGTAGTTGATTTTTTTTTATTTAAACAGAAAACCAAACGTGATGACTATTATTTTTGGGCAAAATTTTTAATACCCACATACTTTGAACATTTATTAATACTAATAAATAACATTATCATGTCACATGGTTGCTCTTTTTCCTACCAAATAAATAAGGTGACATCGATATTTTAAAGTTAATTAAGACTGCAATTTATCGAGAAAAGGGATACCCATATAATAAATACACATGTAAAATTTGATAATATTTAATGTCCAAAATAATAATTAAGTTAATAGAAGAACATGATTAATACGGATATTAATATGATTTAATTAAATTAAATTAACAAATAGACATCATTGATATTGTACTAATGCTTTGATAACTTAAAATAGTAATAAGATTGTAACATTTCCTATAAATAATAATTATATTTCAATCATTTATCAACTCTAAGTTGAGGAAAACATAGAGAAATTACAACAAAGTCATCAAAAGAAGGGAATTATTTTCTTCTTATTAAGAATTATAAGTACATTAAGAGATTTGATCTCTGAGCTCATCAAATCATTCATGATGAAACATACATATTAGGAAATACATTACATCTACAAACAATAAAAACATAGACAGAGGCCCTTAGAATTATTATTTGAGGAACTGATCAAACCAATCACTCGCTTCTTTCACCATTAATGGTGTCATTTGGTGCCCTATTCCAGGTTCAGCCACAAGCTGCAGACACGGTTCGGTCAGGACGTAAAACATATACATATATGATAAATGCATGTAATGAAGCCTCATTAAATAATAAAGCAAGCATTACAATATGCCAAACATGATTGAACAGATAATATCGCACCAATGCTTATGCACATGTAATATTTATACTTCTTCTAGATCTCTCAATCGGATGGCAGAGAGCCAATAAGAAATTTAAAATTTTTGAGTCATTTCATTTTATGTTGGGATCTTATCAGGTCAAATCCGAATCAAGTCATCAGAATGTTTGTATTAGGTCCGAATCTTAGTTTTCCAGATGGTCATCTCAGGTGGTGTATTTCAAGTTTGGGTTTAAGCTCAGGTTGATAGGATCGAGTTTGTGTTTAGGTTGATATATCAGATCTAATTCCTGCACTATTTGACTAGCACATTGTGAATGTCAATGAATGAGATTTCTACGGGTTTCCCATGCAAAAGTTTGTTACTTGCATAGAAATCATAGCTTTTGAACCTCATCGGTAAACACATAAAAATAGATTTTGTTGACTTTTATAATCATTCAGCAGCAATCCCATACCTTAAACTTGTCTGAATGGGCATCTCCATAAGCCTTGTATGCCCTTGTCTTGGGAATTTCTAAGCCTTCAAGAGGGCAACGGGGATCTTCAGCTCCTATATGTTGTTAAATCCCATAAAAAAAAGTTTTTAACCATACAGGTAAACTTCTAAAACAATTCAATTACAGTGAAATATAAATCTAAAGCATTATACCATTTACAATTAACAAAGGGCGAGGTGCAATAGCCGGCACCGTGTTAGGTGCATCGAACTGAGAGGCTAGACCAGGAGCAATCCTATCCCAAACCTATTCAGAGAAGTAGAACCACAAACGGTGAGCATAAAAGAAGCACACTTAATTCGGCTTGTAAAAGCTGAAACGTATGAAAATGAGTCGGAATGCAGAGTCTGCTAGCAGAACTGAATCATTATATCCTATGCGCCATTTAAGTGCATCTCCGTTTAACTTCAACTCTCCCAAAGATTAAGCATTTTTAACTTGGTGTGCATGTGAGTTATCTTCTTTTTCACAAAGTGACTAAACAATGAAATGATGTGCTAAAAAATTTAGAATATCCATTTAAAAACCAAAGTAAAAATAAAACTCACTCATCCTAAAATGATACTGACAACTGTGAAATAAAACTGAAGTCATCAAGGAACGTTAATGCTCCATTTTAAAAAAAAAAAGTGTGGTAATTGGTAAGTAGCAAGTTACTTGAAATATGCCAGTAATGAGCAGGTATAAACATAACTGACCTTCTCCACCACTTCTTTATCAATTTCATTCTTGCCTAAATCAGTCCTTGCTTCTGCAACAAAAACTTATTTTAGAACATCAGAGAAACAAAAACCAAGTTTCTCACTGAAATGAAGCCAAAGTAACCAATTTCAGTTAGGAGATATAAAGTGTCACTCCTAATCCAATGAACCGGTATAAATCTACTACATGAAATCATTTATGTACAAAGTTATTATTGTTGCAAGAACAATTTTCCATTTCTCCATGTGTTGTACTTCAGAAGGTCCAGTAGAACTACAAGTTTGTTAGCATGAAATTTTAAGTACATAAATAGAGTTAAGATGGCTGCATGCAGTCTCGAGATGGATAAAAGATAACCCTCCCAGAATGAACATAAATCGGTAAAACCAAAAGTTATCAAATTCCCTTTTCGAAGAATCTTGGCACAAGTTACCTTCAAATACAGCCTTTATACTGTCAACTCGAGCCTGCCACTTATCGTTATCTATTGCCCATCGAAATCCCTACAAATATATAACATGACGTTCAGTAATTTTAAAAGTATTTATTAATGCTTATAGGAATTATAGATTTTCAGTTTTACCTGAACACCAATTATTGGGGCTGCCACTGCATAGCGGGTGTCAGCAAAAGCAGCAAACCATGCATGCATTCCTAAGCGTCAATACTAATGATATTAACATAAATTCAACATGAAACAGTGAGCAAATATTTATTATTTCAGTCCTTCAAATTCAGTTAACAAACCTCCAAGTGATTCTCCAGTAATTCCAATCTTAGTAGGATCTATGTCATCTCTCCCGGTTAAATAATCTGCAAGTTTTATCAAATCCCACACCTAAAAGATGGAAAACCATAATGAATAGAAATGCTCAAAAATAACGCAAACATAGTTTAAGGGCTGAAATCACATTGAAAGCTTAAAGTGCCATCTCCATTAAGCCATGACTATCATAGAAATTAAACAGCAGAACTCTGATAGTTCACTTAACTCTTGACAAGTCATGAATTTCCTTTCTATTTTATTATATTTTTTTATCTACTATCAATCATAAAATTCCAATTTAACCAAAGCAGATAAGAAACATAGATGAAACAAATGCTGAATGGCTTACCGTATCAAATATGAATGGCATTGTATCCCCATTTCTCCATGATGATACCAGGGCCTACATTTAGACAGCCAAATGACATTAGGATCATTTTCCAAGTGGTTTACCTCAAAGTATAAAACAAAATTGTACAAATAAGAATCAGGGTTTCTTAGAACTTTCAGTTCACACAAATTACTCTAAAAGAGAAGTCAGCATGTTAATCTTCAGATTCATTTTCTCAAAGCATGCAGTTCAACAAAACAACCCAGATGAAAGAAAGATAAAAGTTAAAATTCATGTACATCTCTATAAGTAGTTAGACTGCTGGCCCGTTCACCATGATAGCGGGAATCGACTCCAATGGCTACATATCCCCGTGAAGCATAAGCCTAGAAAAGAAGACACAACTTAATTTATAGACAATAAGAAGATATCGGCAAATTCAAGGGTCTTTCAGCTTACCTCAAGCAATGGGCGTAACCACTCTTTGCATTTATGAGTACTATGCAGAAAAACAACAGCAGGCCTCTTTTCTTGATTGTTTCCTTTCGTACTTAAAATCAACACGGGCAATTTTCCTTGATCTCCGGCCTATAAATGACCAATATAAATATGTTCTAATTCTTCAAAAATAATGAATTTATATTTGATTTGCTAACTTCATATAATTTCATACACACATTAGTGACTGATTACGAGACACATTTTCAATAAATTAACAAGTAATTTTAAAAATCATTAAAAACATATTATTTTCTAATAGACGGCCTCTTGTGATTCACATAGAAGAGTATGAACTTAAATACTATCATTGCATCAACTATAAATCCTATATAATTAATTTACCTCAGTATGGAGATATAGATTTTCCTCTTTGAGCAGTTCCTTAAGGTTTCCAATGTTAGCCTTTGGACAAGATTCCATTGCCTGGTAAATTTACAATTGAATATAAGTTAAACTTCGTTTCGTAACTGGTCATTTATACAATATCATTTTGAATGGAGAAATTTACCTCACTGAAGGTTGGCGGGGTAACCTCCTGGAACAAAGGCTTAACCACAGGTTTCGCAGGTTCCACAGTCATAGGAACTGAGATTAAGAAAGGGAGTAGGAATTCACATCAACGTAATTATAACATAAACAGAGAAACAAAATGGAAATATATTTATGTATTACCTTGAGCATTTCGTCTGGTACGGAGTAGTTGAAGGAACTGAGATCGGATAGTTCCGGGATCGGAGACTGCGCCGCCGTTAACTTCCATTTCGGTTTCTGTCACTCTGGAGCCGGCGATGGATAAATTTACGATTTGAAATTGGTACTTATAGGGAGTAAGAAGGTGGGGTGGCACGTGTGGAATACAGCACACGTGTCTCGTAGATGATAATAGGTGTCGAGTTATAGTAGTAGGCTGCTGAAGAAAGTAGTAAGAGGAAACAGAAACCATTTTGTTTTTTCCTTTTAAATTAATGGGGATTATACAAGTGGTGGATGCTAAAATATTGAAAAAAAAAAAAGGGTACGGACAGGAAAATTGGTAGTGGACAACGTGGCACGTAAGAAGGAAGCAACCTTTCTTTGTTAATTTTTGTTTGTACACAGTAGAAACTACAAAGCAGCAATTTGCAGGAAGAAACTAGAAATTTGTTTTAAATTAAATTAATTTTTTATTGTTTTGAAACTAGAAATTTGTTTTAAATTAAATTAATTTTTTATTATTTTTAAAAAATTAAAATATAATTTTATTTTTATTAATTTAAAATTTTAAAATTTTTATTAGAGATAAATGAATAATTTTTTATTTTAAGGAAGTCGGTGCCCTACCAACCTCTAAATACCTCACTGTATTATTATTATCTTTTGTATATTATATGAAAATTACATATTTACATAGAGAAATCCCAAAACCAATTTAATAAAGAAACTTATAAATACAATTTACACCGCATATTTCTTAATTTTTTTAAAAAAATTACTTATTTAATCCATTGTATCCTTAAATATTTATGGTTAAAATTATTTAACTCACCAATCTCTTTTAACATTACATGAATTCAAATCTTATATTTTTTTTGCCTCTTTTAATATTGTAATGATAAAAAAAAATCTATAAATAATAAAAACCTTACAAACTATCATGGAAAAATAAGAATTCTTTTCAAAATATTTGTAGATATTGGATTTTGAATACTCCTTGCTCCTTTTCTTAACAATAAATAAATGAATATGTTGATATTTAAATTTAGTTGATTTAGTCCAAATTTATAATATACTCTCTTTATTTTAATGTGACTTTACTTTATAATATTATCACTAACTTTAAACTAATTATACAAATAATTTTTATCATTTAAGAGATGAGGTAAATTGCTACATGGTAACAACTAAGACCACGTGAAAAAAAAATTTGGTGAAAAGAAAATTCCTAAAATACTCTTACAAAAACTAACAAACCTATTATTTAACTAATTTTTTAAGAGATAATATAAACTACTCCTCCTAAATGATTTGTTATTACTGACTCCATTAAACTGCTTTGTCCATGTTGAGGCTTTAATGACTTCCATAAAACTCCATGGAAGCCTTTGAAAGACAAATAAATTTCTATTTTTCTATAATTACTATAATAAAATCTCAAATAATATTGACCAAGGGACTCCATACCTTGTCAATTGTCCATGAATTCCTAAATTTTTCCTAATCTACTCAAGCAAGCTGCCGGAGCAAAACTGAGACGATCTTGCTTTTGGTATGATCAATTTTCAAATATCTTCAACAATTGGGCTATCTTTGAGAACATATTTAAAAAAGTTATACAATTTAAAGATTAAGGACACTTTTTTTTAAAAAATAATTTCACATCTTCAATTTAACACAATAAATAGTGTTATTAATTTGAATCTACTAATAATTTTATAAAAATAGAAACCAGATTATAACGCATTTAAAAATTTTAATCTCAAATTTAATACAAAGATTAACCACAATTAAACCTTTCTATTTTAAAATAATTAAATATTATATTTTAAAATATCTAAAAATACTTGCGTGAGTCCATTGAGATAAACACGAGATTTTTGAAGTTCTATCATGGTTGGTTGGTAAGATGTCAATGAAAAAAATAAATAAACAGGGTTGGTTAGTCAACACTGTTTTGGGGGTAAAAGGAAAGGGAAATTAAGTAAAATAACCATAAAAATCGAAGGAAAATTTTGTTTGATTCAAAGGTGATAACGAGGGACGAAAGTGAAAGGGAGCTCCGTTTTTGTTATCTATCGTTTTGGAAATTGCCTGGAATCAACCGGCATCAACAATGGGAACTTGACAAGTTTTTTACTTTTATTTGTAATTATTTTATTCATATTAATCTTAGATCTTGATAACTTTTTTAATTTGATTCTTCAATTTAGATTTTATCATGATACAATAATGCGATAATCTGAAATTAAATCACATCATTATCTAATTTAAAATATATTTTTTATAATTTCTTTGTACTTCTATCTTATTTTTTTAGATTTTATATAAAATTTTGAAATAAGAACATGACACAATTTTAAAGGGCAAGATCATTACACCTTAACAAAATTCAAATTTAGAGACCAAGCTTTACAAGTTCCGTGACTAGTGTGGGTAAAAAGAAATTTGTTACCGCCAGATTTTTTTTTGACAAAATCCAACCGATTTTTGGAGTTAAAAATTTTCACCACATCTACTAAATAATTATCCATATATATTGTTGTGATAAAACAATCGAGGTATAACAGTAAAAAGGGTAAACACTAGATTAATCATGTGGGAATCGCATGCATTGTGCAACTGATAGAACAAATATTATTAATCAAATATAGTACAACTTAAAGAGTAACTGAAATTTCATTACCCTCTTCCTAACAAAAAAGCCCAAAAATAATAAATTTACCTGTTCCTAATGTTTAAAGATGGATAAGGGACTCTGTGTCTAGCTATAATGGTGTTAATTCCTCAAACAATTGGCCCCAACATCAGATCCAAGAATTAAAAGGCTGCGAGATAATGAAACATAAGAAAGAACGCTGACTGATAGTGAGAGAACTATCTTACTAAGCTAATTTGAGCCTTCAATTCCTACGTTTTTTGTGTCCTCTTTCCCTATGGACGATTCATGTTTTAAAGGAAGATCTGTATTCAAAACAGAAGTGGCTGCAGAGAGTGTCTGACTTATTTCGGCAGGTGCCGGGTTCAGAGATTTCACAATTCCATTAGGATAAGGTTGCTTCTGTCCAACTGCTCTATTTCCAGATTTTATGGCACCGTTCTCTGCAGATTCTTGCTCACTACGTTTTTCACTTAGGGGTGACGGAAAGCACCTTGTTTCTACAGAGGACAAATCATCATTTAAGAACATTAATTAAAAATTTTGTAACTAAGACTTAAAATGGGAATCCAAAACCTAGGTCACAACAATAAACTAAAATCTTCAACATGAGGCAGCAACTTAACCATTAGGAAATTTTTTGAGAAGGAACACTGGTTGGAGTTTGCCCTTTATTTATTATCCAAAACTTATGGGAGTTTAAATTTTGGAGTCTAGATTTGTGAAAACAACTAGCTTACCTTTTATGCTCCCACGAGTGATAAGTTGATTAAGAAAATCACGAAACACTGTCAAAACAAGACTTTCCTGCTCTGCATAAACCTCTGTGCATTCGTGCCCATTTAATGATTTCTGAGTAATATTTTGAGAAGGATCTGTCAATAAATCAGGTGACCCAACTGCCATAAACATTGTATCTTCTTCATCACACATCAATGCACGTGTTCTAGGAGACAAAGGCATTCCGTTTTGCACACTGTCCTCATTTGCTCCACAGTCGCCACTTCTATTTGCATCTCCATGGTTCTCACTCTCACAATCGTCAGTAGCACTACTTAGAACACCATTACCATTCTCACTCATTTCATGCATCTGATTAGATGAAACCGTAGTTTCGATAGAGTCTCCCTTAGCTTGTTGATCCTTTTTGCCACTTTTCTCTGGAGATTGTAACTTTCACATTAGTACTGCTATATGGCATCTTCAACAAAAAGTAACAAAATGTATTAAATTATGAACTTGATAAAAAAAATTTAACCGCAGAAGCCCAAGGTTATAAAGATCCATAGATCATGGAGGGACCAATATAATTAGTAAGACACAGAGTTCAAACCAACCCTTTTTCCTCTTTTGCTGAATGTATGGAACAGGTACCACAAATAAGATGACATTCGTAGGGAATCTATATGAAGCAAATTTTCCTTGCAAAAAAAGTAACAGATAAAAGAGTCTATAACAATCAATTCATCAACCATTAAGTCTTTCAAAGTCTAGAGCACAATAATTTGTCATAGATATAATTTTGAAGTGTAACCAAAGGAAATCTAGTGGACTTCTCAAAGATTATTGTTGTTCTTCTCACCATTTCCATCAATGGTCCCCATCTATATAATATTAACACATTTTTTGGTTGAGTTTTTAACTGATTGTTTCACTCTTTTTGCAATATTTCTTATTATGCCCCCCTATGCTATACAAGTATCAGAAAAGTTTTTCCAATTTCTTTACAAAAAGGAGGGCTCTTCCAGTCACTGTGATGACTTCCAAAAAACTATAGACTTCTGACTTCACAGCTTCAGTTAAGGATGACAACGGGTCAAATAGCTGCAATTTTTGTAAAATACAAATCCATACCCACAAATCTACTTTAAGATCCAAATTCATTTATTATCCACAATAAACCTGAGCACTACTATCCGAATGCAAACCCAATTTTAAAAATTATCCACCAGATATCCAAATCCACTAAATATCTGGATTTCTTAAAAAACTAAATGAAAATTTAAAAAGTAAGGCAGATATTCGAATATCTGAATCTTTTATCTGAAAAATGTAAAGCATATTCAGATAATGGATATACGAATCTAAATAAGTTATCTGCAAAATTAAATCAGTTACGGTTAATGACTATAGTTAATGTAGGCATCTACTGAAGATCGTAATTAGATTATCCGAATCCGCAGTATCCAAATTCACAAAAAGCAAGTCAAATATCCAAATCCAGACTATCTATTGCCATTCCTACCTTTGGTACTTGATCAACACCAGTCTATCTTCTTTTTTTATTTAGAACACCAATTTATCATTTAACAGTATAACAAGAAAGCAAATCCTCTTGGCTTACACAATGCACACTGCACAGTCATTACTTTCCAAATAAAATGCTTCTCAGTTTCGTCTATGCCCATAGTTGTAGTTTTCAAACATAACATCTAAAATGTAAATATAAAAAAGCCAGCTACTTTACCATCATCCCTATAATTCTACAGATGACAAAGCTTTATCATTCACCGCTAAGAAGGGAAACTGTATTGAGAAGAAGCAGATTGCAGGAAGATGCTTTGATACAAGAATAAAATTTGGAAATGTGTTATAGATTGATAGTGCATAAAACACATTCTTTCATTGCGGCAATCTCAGCCATATGATCAGCTAAAAAGTACCAATTAATACTGCAATGAAAAAGAAACAGGAACTTCGGTATTTATGAGTAACAATTATTACCTGCAGCAAGTGCCCTTCCAGCTTCTGATGAAACTAACACCAAAACAGAGCACAACTCCTTCACGTACTGTGGTTGGAGGATGTTCGCCAATGGAGATCTTCAATAATGCAAAATCACACTAATTAGCTCCTAAAAGGGGAAAATGAAACAGAAATGGATGTTTCTGTTAATTACAAGCAGAATAAAAATACACACACTTACTACCTGTACGTGAATTTTGAAGATCCCAATGATGCTTTATTAGCAGTGCCAGAAAGATGAGTAGATAATGGAGAACATGTGGCCAAAAGATCTCTTATATGGTTTTCCTGGTTGGAATTAGATAGATATAATGTTATATTAGTATCCACTTTTCCCTTGAAAGAAGAGAGTAAACCGAAATGCAATTCTTTTGGCTGCATTCTGTAATAATTACTCTCATGAGCGGCTAAGACAAAATTTAAGTGTTCTCTATTCACATACTAAAGCCATCCTTGGCATCAAATTGTGAAGGTACCGTACAGAATAGATTATTCCTATTACTTGATGAGAGAGCCACAAAGTCCACCTATGAATCCTGTCTCATTTGGATACCATCACTAATACAAAAATCATTGATGCCTGATGGTAAGGGTAGCTATAAGATGATCACATAACATAGATAGGATAAAAAAGAATAATTTTTCTCCCAAGATTGCACAAGCCAAATCAGTGCCATTGATCAACCAAGATGATTCTTGCATATAACAATTCAAGGAATTACCTGCTGCTGCTGCTGAACAATCTTGTGAACTGATTGATCTTTCACTGCTAGACCAAATATGATTTCTTCACTTTTTCTCTTCTTAGATGTTGCAGGAATCCCAAAGCCCGATGAACCAACAGCACCGCTAATGGCTGCATTTGCCTGTTGCATGTAAGCCATGGAGTTATGATCTCCATGAACAAGAGCTCTTCTTTCTTCACTTCCTTCAAAGTTCTTGCAGTCCATGCACTTGCAATTCTCAGAGCATAGAATATTAGCTTGGAAGCACTCACAATACTTCTTGAGACAACTGGATTTCTTGCAGTGACACCCTTTATTGTGCTTTCCGACCATTTGGACATCATGTGCATCATCCTAAAGTTGTTTCCAGACAATAAGAAACTTTTAAAACTTGACAAAACCAAGTTTTCACTTGTTTTCTATATAAACAAATATATTGAACCTTGCATATGCCATTTCCACTGATGCAATAACACAATGCCAAACTTCACGTAAAAGTATAAAACCAAAATAATAATAAGAGTAACAGTAATAGACTCAGCTTTACATTATTCTTCAAATTAGAACCTCAAAGGAAGGAAATAAGAAAGGGAATTCTCATCGCCATCAGTTAGCAACATCCATAACAAAGCAGTTTGAAGATGTCAGATAATATACCCTAGTATCCTGAGGTCTGTGTGGACTGCTGGCAATCTTCGGTCTAAATGCATTTGGATTGCGTTCTAAGGTTGTTCCAACTGCTTCTTGCCTTGCTGCCTCATTCTCCACATTGTTATGGCAATTTAAGCAATTGCAACCATTACAATAAAACCCAGAAGAAAAGCACTCACAGTACCTAACAATAACCAAAAACAAAATGCTAAATGGTACCTGATAAATAAATGCAAGATAAAGATGACAGACCACAACCTTTTAGCAACAAGTTCAAACATACTTACAAATATTGGTCCAAATTAAATAAGAAAATTCAATTGATAATAGATCCTAAATACTTGGTGATCGATAAGCCATATAAACCAACTTGGTGTTAGTTAATAGTTATCTAATGAAGATTGTGTCACATTTCCACAAGCAAACCACTGGTTAAGAGGAAAAGATTAGAGATTCAACTAAAAATTTTTCCTCAAAGAGAATATATATATAACTAAGAATAACAGATCATCTACCACAGACAGAGCAAGAAAATGGAGTAAGCAAAAGCAAGATGCAAGTTGAAAAATCACTCTTGTTAGGACAATGCTTCCTAAAAATAGTAAAAGTTAGGCATTTTGCTTAGTTCCACAAAAGATTAACATCACAAACACCATGTAGCACTTTATACTTATGACTTACTGATCGAGCATGTAACTAGAAAGATGAGATAGAATTTAAATATGTGTTAATAAACTTACAACTTCAAGCACCGAGAATTCTTGCAATTGCACTGCTTTTGTTTCTTTGGAGTCCCATCTTTTGCATCAGCATGCACTCTTGGCCTGGACCTTGGGGACTCCTGCTTGCTGGACAAACGTATATATCACAAAGAGTTAAAAACAACATCATGCAACAAGCATATTTCTAGTTACACACAATGTTCTCACTGTTCTACTATCAATAGTGTCAAAAATATTCCAAAGAGGTCTCTTTAAACAGAAAAGGCCGAAGAACCAAAGAACTTACATTGATATTAGAAGTTAAGTTGTTGCTTATTTATAAGACAAGAACAAATAATTGGATTCTAAAATTAGAATATACATACATACATACATACATACATACATACATACATACATGTCACGAAGAAGAAATGAATCTGCTTAAGGATCAACATAAATACGCTTATTTTCAAAACTAAGATCAACATAAATACGCTTATTTTCAAAACTAAGTAAATTTTTATGGTATAAAAACGTGATAATTATTTTCTAACAAATATAGAAAGCACATTAATAATCTAGAGGACACCAGAAGATTGCATGAAAAGCTACCTCAATTGATACGTTTGCGGCGGAAGCTTCTGAACCGGATGAGGCACCCGTTGCATGACGGTAACTGGCTGTGACGGAGGAGGCGGGGGCCGTATTTGAACTAGTGGCACCGGCGGGGACTGAGGCGACTGCACAGTTTGCGGCTGTAAACACAACCGCAATTGGAGTTCCTGCGGTTGCTGCTGAGACTTTGTCGGCAAAGGCGTTTGCGATTGCCATTGCGGTTGAGGCTGCGACTGCAATTGCATCGGATGATCAGGTAACGCCGCATTTCCCGACGCGCGACACCCCGCCGTGAAATCTAATTGCCTCGCCAATTTCTTCGGTGTGAAATCCGAAACCGTTTCTCCTTGCCCAATCATTCAAACTTCATATAAAAAATTATAAATAAATAAACTGACACTGAATTAAATCGAAATTCAAAAGAAAAAAATAAATCGCAGAGCTATGAATTTTCTTTTGATTTTACCATTCAAAATTCCGTTAACCAAAAAAATAAAGTCAAAGGAAAGATTTTGGAGCACTTGCGAGAGCTAAGCCGCCATAGCTAGAGCATTTGTACGGAAGTGTAAGCTTTTTTTTTTTCTTTTTTTTTTCTTCAGTCCCACTTTTCACTATCACTGCCTCAAAATCAAAATCTTTCAATTTGAATTTTTTAAAATAATGGACGGTTAGATTTGTTTCAGACTTAATCAAACGGGTGAAATTGAAAATTTTCTATCGACTGATGAGATTTGGGAGAAGAGTCAGGGTTGAATAATAGCCGTTGGATTACGATATGTTTAGGGCTATTTTCTGGGAAAGTAAAAGGGAGTGGAATTTGGCGCTAATGGAGTCCGAAAGCGATTGAATTCTTGTATTTTTCTTCACACGTGTACGGACAGGATTCGTTTGTGATATAAAATGGACGGAAGATATTCTTCTAAAAGCCTGCAGAAGCAAACGCTATCGCTTTGACCGATTTATGAGGGACCCTCAGATAATTTAAAATTTGGGACTAAAGATATTTACTTCTTGAAATTGAATTCCTATTTCCTGAACTTTCTAAAAAGTATACATTAAAATTCCAAACTCGACTTCCATTTTGGAATTTTTAAAAAAATAAAGAGATTAAAATTTTAAAAATAAAAAATATATAGAATTTGTTTTAATAAAATATATATATAGAATTTAAATCCAAAGTCAAGGGAGATATGGGACATATTGTAACCTATAAATAATTAAAATTTATTATTAAAAACTAAAGTAAAATTAATTTTATGTAAGTCCAGAAAATATAATATTTAAAAAAAAATCAGGAATATATATATATAGATAGATACTAAAGCAACAAATAAGTAGTGAACGTTGTTGGAACCATTCCTCCACAGTCAACTTCAAATTGACGAAACCAATATATTACTTAAAAAGATAATCTAGAAAATTTTCATTTTTTCAGCAGGTTGGGCATGCGTTCTAAAAGCTAAGTCAGCAGTTAAAATGTGAAAAATTATTTTAAATACGTTAATTAAAAAAACAAAAATTCAGAAAATTTTCAGATACTATAAGAAATGTTAAAAAATTTACTTGGCGTCAACTAAAATAGCTCCATACCTATCAAACATTGACCCGATTAGGGGTTATTTTAAGGCTCATTTGTTTGGGCGATTAACTGTGGTGCGGTGCGTTTAACTTATTTTTTGTCTCACGCTACAGTATCGCTACAGTATCTAATTTCACCGCCACTGCTGTTTTTACACTAACCGCAGCTAAACGCACCGTCCATCCAAACTCACCCTAAATATAAAGGATAAATTAACATTTGTTCTTTTTATAATCAAACATAATGAACAAGAAAATAAAAGAGAAGAGAGCAAAATATAACTTACTTTTATTAATCAATTAAAATATTTACAATATTTTTTTAATGTCCATTTTATAAACATAAGAAATACAAACGAAATTAAACTATACTTCTAATAAATATTAAAATTATAAAGTAAACCAAACTTATCTTAATTTTAATAGAGATTTATTTAATAATAAAATATTTATAACAAAAGTAAAAGGACGTTTAATTATTAAATAACTCAATTATCTTATACATAATTAAGCATTTTGACTTTGATTACATCATGATGGTGTTGTTTAGGGTTCAAACCAATGTTCTATTATCCAAATCCAAAATTTAAAGAAACAAAATTAAAATTTTTATATTAAACAAGTATCTTATTTTAAAAAATTTATATTAATGTTTATTAGGTTTAGATTTCTATCAACCTAAATAAAGCTATTAGTACTTGCAATTTTTAACCTAAATAAATGTATAATTATTAAATATTAAGTTGAACTAATTAATATACTAGATTATCATCATATGCATAATTTTATTTTTATCAATAAATAGTTAAGTGCAATGGAAAAATACATTATATTTTTAAAGAGAGGATATAGATTCAAATATTAAAGATGATATTATTGGGAAGGATAACCATGAATTTCGAACATGAAGAACACCAAAAGAATATATACTAAATTATGATAAATGCTGAAAAATTATGTTATAAAAAGTTAATATAATATAAAATATAGTTTTAGTTGAAATCATAATGTTGAAATAGTGAAAATTATAATGACTTTGATTCAAATCTCATGATTTTCCTTTTCACTATGACATAAATGTTCCTAAATTTATCAAAATGTAAAAAAAAAAATTACACTTTACATAATTTATCAAAACGTAAAAACAATATAAATACCCTCTATATAATATTTTTTCTTATCTAAAAAATATTTATCAAAATGTAAAGACATATAAGTACTCTTTAAATAACTTATCAAAATGGAGAAAATATAAATACGTCAGGAATAATTTTTTTTTCCTTTCTAAAAAATAAATACCCTAGAAATAATATTTTTTTCTTTTTTTAAAAAAGTAAGTTTTGAAGCAGTCTCACAATCAAATTGTGATTTGGTTGAGACTAACACCAACCTAATAATTAATTTTTTTAAAAAATATTTCATCTGTTTATAACTTTTATTAAATGCTGCTAAGTTCAACTAATTTATTTGTGGTAATAGCTTAGGGAAATAGTTAGGATACAATTGGCATACTAATGAGGGACTCTTGATTTGTACTTTAGTATTCCTATTACTTACACTTTGGTGCTCCTGTTCCTAGCACTACGGTGTGATCTTGATTTGGTCTTCGAACACCTACCCTTCAACTCTCTTATTGTAATTCCAGACAATTTATCCTTAATAACCCTTCTTTATTTTTCTAAGCATACTAAGGGCTGAAATTAACAAATTCTAATTTTGAGAATAACTTTGACATGATAAAAGAGGTTACTGGATCTATTTGATGCAAATATTCATGTGTTTGTGGAAATAAATTGCTCCCTGTTTTTCTAAATTATTATGTAGCTTCCATTTACACTACCTCTAAATGTTTTATTAAACCTTATATTTAGTCCGAACTACAATTCTAAAGGTAAGTATATAAAGTATTTCTATATTATTTTAGTAAACTTTATATTTGCGTATAGGTCTTTCGAACAAAAATTCGGTGCTTTTCGAAGAATGACAAGCATACACTATTGTCATCCTTGAAGAATATGAAACATTTGTATTGCAATTAACGTCTAGTGACGTGTACTAAAGAAGTAACTTTAAGTTGCATATATCTTTGTTTCATATCGCTGTCAGTTGTAATGGTACTAAACATTAATTATACTTCGTTTATTTTGGGTGCCCTTGAGCCAATTATTATAACTTTGAATTGAAGGCATGCATGATTAGATTTTCATGCTTTAATTTGGTTGCTGAATGGTTTTATATAAATTTAATAAGCTAACTTAACATCTTGAATGTTTTGAAAGATTTTAATTCTTTTCAATTATATTTCATGAATAAAGATGTTATATAATTATTTTCTGAATATGTTTTATAAAAATCTAGTTTAAAGGTGCTTCAAAAGTTGTTTTAGACTATAAAAATATGATTTTTTTTAAGTTATTAAAGCTTGATTTTTAATATAATGAAGTTTGAGGTTTAAAAATGGGAGTTTGGTGTACTGCACGTCAACTAGCAGAATGCCAAATTTAGGCCTCCTTTGGTTCATCTTTTATTGCCAGTGAGGTGCAGTTGGGGGAGATAACTGCTGCCAATCTCACTGCTATGCTGTTTGGTTCAGCATTTCAATTCAGTCAAAATGCATTCTAACCACGCTGATATGCTGAAAATTGGCTGGAGGTTTCAGCAGCAATTTGCTCCAGTGGGGCAGTAGGTATTTTTAGCAGACAAAAATGACATTTTCCTTCTCTTCTTCTCTGCTCTCCTCTGCTCTGCTACGTCCAGAACCCATGCCCAAGTCCAAGCCTCATCCCCCAAACTCCTTCATTGTTCCATCTGCTATCGCCGGTGCTGTTTCCGATAAGAAGAGGCACTGGAAGGAAAGAGAGTACCCTGGCCTGTTGATTATATAATTTAAATTGATTATATAATTAAAAATTATTATCATTTTATCTAATAAATAATTTAAATTGATTATATAATTCATTAAAATATTTATAATAAAATATTAAAAGATACATTTTAATATTTTATTAAATGAATTTATAAATTCACATATTTTAATAATTTTATATAAGTAAAATAATTTAAAAACTTCTATTATATATCAATTCTAATATGATGTCCTTAATAGTCATTTTTTATTTTCACCTCACCGCTGCAGCTGCGTTTGAATCCAAACACACATTCCACCGCTGTTCTAATCTCACCGCTACAGTATCCAATCTCACCGCTACAGTAACTAATCTCACCGCCACCGCTGTTTTTAACCTCACCGGAGGTAAACACACCGCCCATCCAAACTAAGCCTTAACAATATCAGGATTGGGGTTTGGTACCTGTGGCCCTTGGTTCCACACCCCCTATACTTTTTGGGGTCACTTCACTGATTAGAGCAAAAAGGGCTCTTCAATGCCCGAATTTGGTTCCAGACACTTTTAAATACCCAAGAATCAGTTTTAAAATCTTTTTATCAAGATTTTAAAACTTTAAAATTTTAGTTTATTCATTTTCTATGATTTTGTAAAAATATTTTATCATGTATTTTTTAAAATAAAGTATTGATTTTGATCTAAAAATGTCCCGTTAGCTCTTCTCGTTCGTACTGACCATCACGACGGATGAGAGGTGTTACACCATGACTTACACTATCCATCAAGTGATCCAATGCTTCACATAACATGGCAGCTTTGTTAGAATCGTAAAATAAGATATGATATAAAATTTAATAAACCAGGATCTATCATGTGATATCATTAAGAATAATACCATATGCGGAAATATACCTCAATCCATTGTTAGAGATTGCCCAAAAGGTTTTGATCTTCTAAGAAAATAATTTTTCTTTTAGTATAACTCACTGATGGGGATGAAAAAGAAATACAACATATATACTATTTCTCGGGACCATTACCCCTTTTTAAATAACGGATTATTAAATTAATTTTAGGTATTTATAATTTGGCCCCTCATCAAATTATAAATACAACTTATGGTGTCTACATATTATTTCTATGACACTTTAATACCTCTGACACTTATAACATAATTAGTTACTTAATTTTTTATCACACTTTGTAATAACATCATAAATTATATCATATGTGTCCATAATTGAGGATTGTAATCCAACAATCTTATGATGTCTTCAAAGTACCATGTTGTGATGACTATAAATTTGCCTTCTCCTCCAACAGTCATGGAAGTCGAGGATGGAATCTTGAAACCGATTTTTTTACAAAGTTAATCGATAGAGACCCAAGTTTCATTGCTGAAGCCATGTTGAACAACAATTGAAAGTGAGTTAAAGCCTAACAGCCTAGCTTGTTGTACCAGATTTTTTTTTCCATCATGTAAGCTCTAGCGAGCTTAGTATATGCATCTGCGGAAAGCAAGTAGCTTAACAGCCTTGCTTCCGGAAATTCTCTTTTTTTCTTTTGCAAGCTCAAACGAGCTTTGTTTACATTTGTTGAAATCAAAGTAGCCTAACAGCCTAGATTGCAATAAAAAAAATACAAAAGAAGAATAGAAAAATAAGTGAATGATAGAATGAAGAATGTATGATGAATGATAGAAGAAGTCAGTATTTTTTTACAGCATAAAAGAAGCAAAAGGAAGAAGAAGAAAGCATGGTGAATATTAGAAGGAATAAAATTCAAGAAAGTAGAAGGAAGAAGCAGAATATTAGCCTATATCAATCACGTGCTAGAATGCCAAGAGTTTGGTAAATTATGGTAAAGATAACTAATAGGTTGTCAGTAGCAGTTACTCGAGAGTTCAGCTTAGCTGCGAGCTATATAAATAGCAATTGATGTAAACAGAAAAGTTAAGTCTTCTATTGAATAAAATTCAGATCATTGCTTAGGTTTTAGTCTCTTTCTATTTCTTGATGTATGATGATGTAATCCAAGGACAACCAGTATTTCTATCAAGTCTATGGAAATGAAGAGATGAGACCATTTAAAAACCAAAACCTCATGCTAAAAATGGTAGAATTGGCAAAATTGTAAGAGGTGATAAGTCTTGGTTTTCTGTGTAATATGGATAAGAACCAGTACAATATGAGCCAACTGGAACTGGCTTTAAACCTTTTCCTCAATGTAGAGAGAGACCACTGAATAGAGTCCAATTTTCTGCCATCAATTGTCACTGAAGTGTAGAGAAGAAAATGTGCTCTGACTCGCAAAGGCAGAATAGAAACTGCCCATCACAAAAACAATGTTTCTTCAAACTCGTACTCTTCATAGTGTGCCAAAACTGGTTTGGCACGTCTGACTTTACAGTGTTTCTGATATAGAAGGTGCAGCGAAACGGATGCAGGAGGCTTGAACTTCGAATGCCTCCATGGAAATGTAAATATTTGCAAATTTTAATGTTTTCTACTTACTCTTGTATAATCTTGATTTAAATTAAGTTATTGAATTTAATAGTCATGTCATATTTTTAAAATACTCTCATTTTGTTTAAACACATTTACCCCTTTATTTTAAAGATAATGAAATTATTTAATCCCCTTTTTTGAAATTAAAATATACCACTGTCAATGCATGTGATAATAACAGGCAAAGCCGAAAGACAGGTAATGCCTCAGCTCTCTTGATTAACTAGTCCAATTCCCACTGTTAGCCCATCCTAAATTTTAATAATCCAAATTAATCCCTTTTAGCCCTTTTATTTAAAAGAAATTTCCATTTTTTGTCCCTCCTAAAAATGACTATTCCAACTTTTAGCTTTGCCCCCACCCCAAAATTTTAACCCAACAAAAATCAAAGAGAGAATTTTAATCATAAGAAACTAAATTGTTAAAACATAGCAATGAAAATAGACATTAAAGATTGAATGCTACAAAACTTGGAAGAATTACAAGTCATAAGGAGACCCCTTCTAATCTAATTCAAATAAATAATTAAGGGTGTGTGTCATCTAAGCAAATGTGTTAATACACAAACGTAATGAGAAGAAACTTTACCTCCATTTCTCTTGCAGTTCTTTCCTCTCGGACAACCTCCATGTTACAAAGATGGCTGCTACGAGTGCCACGATTGTAATGAGTAGCAAGGCATAACTAAAATCTTCCGTGAGTGAATCATATGTCCTTGAAGGTGCAAGCTGCGTGAAAAATAGGTCAACTCCATGTGCAAAGACGAGGGTTGTCGATTCCAGCTTGGCTGGCACTGTTATTATACCTCGAAGACCTTCCACTCTAAGCGCATGTGTAACATAGGACTGGAAGCAATTCATGAACAGCCATCACTTATTCTATACTTACAGAGATCGAGGAAGAGAGAGTTATAAAATAATATATGTTTATGTTTTAACGCCATCCATAAAATGGTCATGGGGCCCTCTTATAATACACAATTCATGGACATCCATCACTTATGCTACTTGATCATAACATGATCGTGATTGCATCCTTTTGTTTTTACCCAATCACTTATCCTCTGCTTCATTGAGTGAAGTGATCTATTTATTTTTAATGAGAGAAAAGATGACAATTTTCCATCCTAATATATAAAACCCAACCAAATCCTCCAAGAGAAAATGAGAAAGATGTAAGTTAAGTACACACATTCACAACACTATATTTTTTGAATTTTTCATTTTCTTTCCCCTCATTTTTCAACTCTACCAAGCAATGTATGGAAAGAAAATTAGTAAATTACTTTTTCTTTCCATTTTTTCATATTTCATACCAAGCACCCCAATAGAATTTCCTTTCCTCTACTTTTCTCCTCCTCTGATATTCCATCTTCCCAATTTTTTTGTTTTCAGTTTTGCTTGGTTGCATGCATACTAACCGTGCCTCTCAAGACAGCATTTCTCAATGTATTTGCGAGTGTGTATATACAAATATATATTAAATAAAAAATGGATGGTCGGGGAGGAAACTAATATATTAAATAAAAATGGATGGTCGGGGAGGAAACTAACCTGAGGAATAATGGGCAACGATTCTGTTAGTGGTATAATGCCTTCTTCCTTTTCTAATTGTGTAGGATTAACTGTTCGACGAGGATCCAGGAAACGCTTATCAAGTGACAAAACCTGTAAAACAGGATTACAATCATGATACGGGCAGAAGTATCATTCAACTCTAACATTCATAGTAAAGACAATCAAATTTAACTCCTTAAAAGAAAACACGAACAACTCGTAATGAAGCGGTACAGATAACTCCACGATTTAGTTCTTCTGGAAAATTTTAATTTACCTGATCACCAATTGTACCAAGGAGAAGCTGCTTGGAAGTTATACCCTTTGCTGTAGATGTCACAGCTATAGCTTTCAAAGAATGAGTAAAAAAGTAGGACTGTGATTTTGTTATGACCTCAGGTCGAGAAAATAAAGAAATTGGTGAAGTAAGGTTGTGCTTTCCAAGAACAAGCTTCCAAACGTCTTTGTTGTCCTGTGGATGGTATTTTAGTTGGAAAAAGATTAGTTTAATTGAAGTAAAGATACAAGCAACTCAGCATAAAGAATTCAAGTTCCACCACTTACAGCCCGAGACTGGTCATAAATTTCAATGACAGACATCTCATATCTGTGCGCTCTAAGATTGAAGTAGTGGTAGACAACCCAGTTCTCACTAAAAACCTATGAGAAACAAAAAGCCTTTTCAATTGCATCCCTTTAATAGCATTTTATGACACCAATATGAGAGAATAAGTATCTTACAGCATGAACAGGGCCCTGCGAACCATGATGAGTAACCCGGTGCAATATACGACCTGTTACAGTGTCAATAAGATATGCAACCAACCACGATTCTTCTGGTGTAACAGACCCAATTTCACCACTGCCTTTGGGTGCAACAGTTGCCACGAAAAGTAGATTCCTTGATATGTATTTGTACATGACATCCTGGTCTGCTACAACCTTCGCTTGAGTATGTACCACCTGGAAAACTCAAAAAATCATTTCAGTATGTTTTATGCATGCAGCATTCCCAGCAATGCACCAATAAACATTCAAAATGCAAAAGAACGGGTGCAATTGAGAATTAAGTCAATTAACCAAATTTACCTAATCTTCCAAAACATCCCTTAGCAATTGCATTAAAGCACAACAAACTCATACACAATTGGTTTTAAGAAGTCAATAGCAAAAGGAGAATGAAGCTGCAAGTCATGCAATGGTCAAGAGTCTTCAGTTGAGAAGTGCATAACCAAAAACTTAAGAAAGAAGTCATTTCATGCGATAATGCTATACAGTATGACTGAGTCCTGAAAACTTGTAAGATCACCATGCAGGTTGACAAAACAAAAAAAAAAACAAAAAAACAAAAAAAAAACCGGAAGTCATTGGGAAAAAAATGGGGGAGGGAGAAATGCTTTACCTCATTCAATTTTCTAGTGACAGTTGCAATGGTCTTTTCTGATTCCGAGGGGAATACAACTGACCATAAATCCCTTGTGTCAAAGCAGAATTCATCAGCCACTTCGCCAGTGCACTTGCACTTCAAAGCATGCCCCTTGATGATGCCATTTTGATCCTCCACTGAATACCAGTATATGTTTGAAAATTCACGTTTGAAGATGCTAAGAGCCCCAGAAGTTTTAGGGTATAGATGTGCATGTTTATCAGCATCGATCAGCAGATGCAGTCGCTGTTCTGTTGAATCTGTATATGGAAGTGGAATAACTTGTACAACAGCATGATCAAGACTTAAAGAACTAAGCTCCTTTCCCGTGTAAGTGTCAACAAAAGAAAGTACACCTGATGTATCTGAACTTGGACCACACCTGCTAACTACAAGCACAGATGGATTTTCATCCATAGCATGATGATGAGGAACTTGCCACTGGTACAAGTTTAATCCTATTGGAGATTGACATGCCTCTGATTTGTGTAGAGACCGTAGCAAATAAGACCAGACAATGCGTCCATCTCCAGTATGCAACGCAAAAAGTTTCCCTGCCCTTGTTAATACTATGAGCAGCTTCCGGAAGCCATTGTGGTCTCGGGTCATTTTGCTCTTTTCAGAACTTTTTAGTCTCATACTTTGTATGGCTGCCATATCCTCAGGGCTTGCAAGCATTAGTGTTCCCTTCAGCTTCAACATATGTCCCTTAAGAAAGGAGCACATTTAGAAACCATGTTGTCAAAATGCATCTTCAAGTCCATTTTCAAATAGTGGATAAAATTATAGAAGCTTTGATGGTTGGAAGTTCATATTTCTAAAACTAAACATCTTATCCAAATAGTGAAAAACCATTTAGCAAATGCTCAGATGAATACCAAGAAAAATGTATGCTCAGATATATATATCTCCATAGTCTTTCTAATTTTTGAACCACATTAAGACTTCATGCATATGATAATTCAACATGTATCCAAAACATAACCAATAATTAATCATCAGTTCCAATATAAACAATTATGTGTTTCAATGAGAACAAAAATAATATTGTCCAAATCTTAAAATGTTCATAGCCATACCTTAAGCCATTCAAAGAGGTTGTGCTCCACTTTTGCAACAGATACACCATCCCTTTCCACGGGAAGTTCTGAAGTTGTTACATCAATAATTGATGCCAGACCATCTTCCCTGCTCCAGACAATCTCACCTTGTTGTAATAACAACAATGAATGGTCTTCCATCACAATCAAAACCCGAAATCCATAAGACCTATCAGTTCGGATATAATTATTTATGAAAACCTTGTGGACAAGCCCTCTTTGCCGGTCCATCTTAACGCTTTCTTTAAGCAAATTACCATCCCAATCATGTGCAAGTTTCACTGTGAGATGAATCTCACTGCTTGCATGCTGAATCAATGCAAATGCTTGTTGATCCTCGGAGATTGAGAGAGCATCACTAACAGCTATTTCATGAGTCGTTTTTTCCACGACTTCTAAGTTGCCTTTACCTATCACTCTAATAAATATAGTAACTGCATCTGTTTTAATCGCAAATATTCCTGAGACTGATGAAGGTATTATTACTGCCGGTCCTAAAGAATCCTCGACAAGATTTGAAATGGGTGTCTGTTGAGAACTAATTTTTCCATCTTGAAAACTTATTGTGAGCAAAATTGACCCTGTGGAATCAAGAGCCACAACTGTCTCAGTGGAAACTAGTGAAACTTGTCCCGAAAACCCACTAGAAAAAAATGCACTTTCATGCTTCAACAACTCTCCATTCTTAGCATTGATTTGGTACATCTCAAACTGGGACAAAGCAGCAAACCCTACAACATGTATTAAATCACTGCCGGGAGGCAGAATTACCTGCTGAACCTCAAAGCTGCAAGTAGCATGGCAACGCAATACATCAATAATACCATTGTTTACAAATGGGAGGGGGAATCAGTTGAAATATAATACTTTCAAATTCAACTAACCTTTCTGCTTCAAAATCCTTCTTCCAAAGAACCTCACCATCTATACAAGATATAGCATGGAGACGGCCATTGCTAAAAACGACAAGTACATTATCCTTATCAAATTTCAAGTTTGTCTGCACAGTATAAACACAGTCAATCTTCATAGGTTTTTAGGATCATAGAATGAATAATATAATTTCAATCAACAAATTAAACAAAGGGTGGAAAAATGGCAGGACGTCAAGTTCTAATGGACAATAAAAGTTACAAACACAAGATATGTTCAGCAAAGCATCCTTCTGTACATAAACTAGCCTTGTTTTATTGGATATTGTAGAGATAATTAAGAATCTTTTAGATGAAAATTCAGCAAGAATAATCTTGATTGTATGAAGGAGCATCTAATATAGAATGGCTTGGTACAAAATTTCAGTGACCATGTTCGACTAAAAACAGACTGTCGAAGAATAGTAACAAAATAGATGTTAACTGGAAGAATCTGACTAAAGAAAATTCTAATACTAACCGGCACTAATAAGAATGATTTTGAGTGCTTTGGACCCTGAAGTGAAGATTCCCACACCATCTGCCCATCAGGAAGGTTCCATGATCTTAGAATACTTCCTCCCGATGAAAGGGTAATGACATCTGCAAGAATGAAATTTATTCAAAACTTAATCAGCTAAACAAGCACTGAAGTCAGACCTTTCCTCGGTGAATCCAGAAACAGAAACCAACACTTAAAAACAAGTTGAAAAATGAACGAAACAATAAATACAAATAAGATAACAACAAAAACAAATTCAAATATAAAAAGGCCACTTAAGATTCTTCTCTGAACAAAATATGGATATGCAAACACTTACATTTGCCAAGACCGATATCAATTCCATCGATAACATCATCAGCCCCAAGCAAATGTCTCCAAACTACATAAAACAAACAAACCATCATCCCAAAAAGAATTATAAGCTAAATAAACTTCAACCATCAGTAATCGAATTGGATTTGACTTACAAATCTCGCCGTGGCGGAGATCAAGTGAAGCAATAACATTCTCTTCGGTGGAAACTACGACTCGTTTTCGACCAGCTCTTTGAGAGGAGAACACTGCTTGCTTCACTTTGCCGATGTATTGTTGATGCCTAAGATTAAACAATTTAATTAAAAACAAAAATTAGATATACATATAAAGAATCGAAGTTAAATTTGAATCGAATTCAACGAAGTAAAGTTTGAATTAGAACTTACCAATCCATGAGGCCTACTTGATCTTCATAAAGAGAAAAGACCGGACTTAGAGAAGAGGAGAAGAATAAAATAAAGAGAAAAAAAGACCTAATCGCCATAGCTAATTGCTATGAGGATTGAAGAAAAAAAAAAGCGGTATCCGTCTCTCTAGAGAGTGAAAGAGAAACAGATCTGAGAAAGTCGAAAGGGGGAGGAGTTTGCAAGGTCTAACTATGGCTTCTCTACTTCCGTTTTAGTTACATATAGCCGGCTTTTTTTTTATAAGGTTTAATTCCTTTTCTTTTAACCCCTCTATTTTACAAAAATTGATAATTTAATCCTCTAATTAACTTTATTAAATTTGGACTTAATATATAATTGGTTAGCTATTGGACACTTTTTTTCATCCAATAAGAAATAATATTAATTTTTTAATGTGAAGAGTATTAAAATTTTAATGGTACCAAAATTACAACTCACATTGCGGTTCATATTTAATTCATAAAAATTTAAAAATATATTTAAAAAATTCAATAGAACTTTTAAAAAGAAGGTTTAATATAATATTTGGTACCTAAACTTGACACTTTTTTTTAATTTGATACTTAAACTTGACACTTTTTCTTAAGTTGGTATTTACACTTTTTGAGGCCCAATTTGGTACTGAACTTGACCTTTTTTCCTAATTTAGTTCCTAATCTTTTTTTTTGTTCGATTCGGCACTTGTCAAACATTTTTCAAATTACTCCAATATAATAACAATATTAATTTTTTATGAGTAGCAAAAATAATAAATGTATGACCAACATGTGACAAATTATATGATATTTTTTATATTTTATATGTTTAAATATTTTTAGTTTTATATAATTAATTATTTTATTAATTGAAAATAATGAATTTGTTTTAATTTGAGGTTTTAAAAAATCTCTTTTTTATTTAATATTAATTCAATAAACATACTTCAATACCTATTTTTTTAACATGAGTTTCCTCGACAATATTTTTGTAGCATAGCAAACAAATATATATATAGTTAGTGTTTTGCATAATTTATATAATATTTAATAAAATTAAGTACCAAATTGAACCTAAAAAAAGCTTAGGTAACAAACTAGGAGAAAGTGTCAAGTTCAAGCATCAAATTGGACTAAAAAAAAGTTTAGGTACCAAATTAGAAAAAAATGTCAAGTTCAGATACCAAATGTTATATTAAGCCTAAAAGAATTATTCAATGAAATACGATTAGAATGCTAAAAGGGTTGCAACTAGACCTATTCATGGGTTGGGTTACTCACCCAGGCTTGAAATTTGAGAGGATTTGAGTAAAAATATTAGGTCCAAAAAATGAGCTTGGGCAAAAAAATAGGTCTGTTTAAAATATGGGCTAGGTTCAGACTTGAACATTTAAGGCCCAAACCCAATCCGAATCGTTTTTAAGTTTATAATACTTTATATTGTGTAGCTTAAAACACATTAAAAAAATATATACTAAATATATAATACTACTCTAATTTAAACATTAAAATAATGTTAAGATGACTATATAAAAAATTTCAATAAATAAAAAATATATAAAATTATTAAATATTAAAATAATATAATATAAATATATATTTCAAAATTTTTTAAAAATAATATGGGTGAGCCTAAAATGGCTTGAATTAATCTTTTGTAAATATGGGCAAGTTTGGCAAAATTTTAAACTCATATTCTGGGCCAGCCTAACTTGAACAAGTATAAAAAATGTTAATATTATATTTAGACTTAACTCGACCATGAGTACCTCTAGCTACAACATTTATGCCATTAAATTTTTAATAGTTCAATCAACTATTTCCTTTCAAAAATAAAAAACAAATTGACTAAAATTTTAAGGTTAAAAAATACGAAAGTAATAAAAAATTTAAGACTAAAATGACAAAATAAATACATATTAAAGATTAAAATTATCATTATATTTTTAATAATACAGTAATGAAGACTAATGATGGATTTTTTAGTTGGACCTCACCGGCTATAATATTTGTAAGCAAAAAAGGGTTATGGTGGGTGTTAAAGAGTTTGTATTTCGATACAGTTTTTAATATTTAAGTCAAGAGGTAAAATGCAAGAATAGAATAAAGCTGTGGTGAAAGGGTGGATTGTGTGTTATATGAAATAGCTAAGGCTATGAATAATGATGCTTTTGGAAGGTTGCACATTTGTCTAATTTGTTTATTAACAGTTTTAGATATTCAATTTTTATGCCAATAATGTGTTAGTTATATTAAATGACCTATTCTTATATAACAGACTAGTCTCGCTAATTGCTTAGGCCTGTAATTTATCACTCTGATTTGGTATCATTATATTTTTAATAAAATGATTCCAATTATTCGCGTGCTTAATTTTGCAAAGTAAGCCAAATAGATAAAAATAAAAAAATAAAAAAAATACTGCTATTTATGAAATCTGGCTGTCAAGTAGGTCTAGGTCGGTATGTTTGAGTGGCTAAGGAGAGAGGCACGAAACGTACGGGGGTATATGCTTGCGCAGGTTCTCGAACCCTTGTGTTGATATTTTTTTAATTTTTTATATTTTTAAACAATCAAGTAAATAGAAAACGAAAACCGCAGTAAGAAGTCGATATGTCCGAGTGGTTAAGGAGACAGACTCGAAATCTGTTGGGCATTGCCTGCGCAGGTTCGAATCCTGCTGTCGACGCTTTTTCTTTTATTTTTCTGAACAAATTCCTCAGATGAGGAACCGATGTCTGAGCTTTAGTGAAAGTGGAGAAGTCGTTGACAAATTCAAAGAAAGTACAGAGTTTTAGAGCCCTACCTTGGCTTCTCCAATGGTTTTCAGTGAGCTCATGTAGTGTGTGTAGCGACGTAAAAATTTTGGTTTAGGGTCGTTAATTGTGGCGATCTAGTGAAAAAGTTTGAAAACTGAAGTTTGATTTTAAAATAAAGAGGGAGTCGCCACCGATCCATTTCCTAGGTGTGATCGGACACCTATTAGATTCATTTTTAAAACAAAAGGAAGGCTGAATTTAGGTCTACGTTAAAAGTCAGAGGAAAATTAGGGTTCGGGAGTCGGTTACGCGCGAGGAAGGTATTAGCACCCTCGCGACGCCCAAAAATTGGTATCTCATAAACACATGTTGTCTTAATTTTCAAAAATACGAATTCAATGTAAAGTTTAGTTGTGATCCGAAAAAACGAGAAATTTTAGTTTATTCCGGTTTTTGAGAAGGGTATATCGCTTTAACACGAGTCAATTGACGTTCACCCAACGTAGCGATGAACTCGATGACTTAATGTTAAATCGATATGTTGCCTTGATTATTGAAATTAATTAGCAAAACAAGAATACGATTTTCGAAATAATGCAAAGTAAAATGATATGAAATAAAAATCAATAAATGAAAGAGCTAGGGATATATTGAAACAAATAATCGAGGTGACAATAATATTAGAAAAGATGAAGGTATAATGTAATAATAGAATTGGACACGAAATTAAAATAATGAATGTACACACATAATAATAATATTAAGAATGCGTGTGTAAGATGAAATATATATTTAGCGATATTAAAAATCCATACAACATACATAGAACATATATAGTATATGCATACCTTAGAAATGATGAGAATAATAATAAAACTATTTTGTACACTACACAAATACATACACACATATATATATAGATATATAAACAATAGTATTAGGAATATACAATATAATATTAGAAACATGTATATAATAGTGTAAAAGAAAAATATGACAAATAAGATTAAAATATATATAATAATATATAAAATATAGTGTTAAAATCTTATATACATAACGTATGTGCAAAACACATAAGATTAAAACATTTATATAATACATACATATACAACGAAAATACATATATAAAATAACATGAGAAATATACGTAGGAATTTAGTATACAAAACTAACAATTAAATAAAATCATATACATACACGAAATAATGCGTATAAAAAATATAACCAACAATATAAGAATATGTACATGAAATGGTATAAGTATATATTATTAACATTAAAATACCTACGTAATATATAAAATATACGTAATATGTATTAGAGACGATCATAATAATATAATATATAATAAAAAACTGTTCACATATTACATAAGTATGTACATAAACATATATATAATAATGGTACTAGAAATATATCTATAATAGCATAAAAGATAATATTAAAATATATATATGGGGCAATATGCAAACTATATACATAACATAATTATAAAAATGCATGGCCTTAAACACACATATAACGTATGCATATATAATAACATAAACACAAACATTATAAAAATAAAATAAGATAACGATAATATTAAAATGAAGTAATCAAAAAACTATATAAAGGCTATATGTACATAAAAATATATATGTATATATAAGTAAAGATAAACCATAGTAATAAAAATAATATAATAATATAAAAAGTGGATAAAATATAATGATATAAAAATAAAATAAGAATAAAGTAATAGGTAATAATAAATACGATAACATTAAAAATGAGAAAAGGTAAGAAAAAGGACTAAAATTAAAATAAAATCGAAGTTATGGGGCCAATTTAAAATAAAAACAAAGAAAATGGACTTAATTGTAACACGCGTGCAACTTGGAGGGTCAAAAGCGCAATAAACCCAGGTATTAAAACGCTGCGCTGCGTGGGGACCAGAATGAATTCGGGGCAAAACCATGGGGCCAAATTAAAAATAAAAAAACCTTGATTGTAAACTCCCAGAAAAGCGGAAGGGCTAGAAGTGCAATTAGCCCTTCCAAAGAAAAACACGCGGATCCTCCCTGGTGCGGGTCGGGTCGACCCGACCCGCTTCCAAAACGACGTCGTTTTATTTATTTGGGGGGGACCAAAACGCACCGTTTTGGTCCCCTATATAAGTTAAAAATTTTGTTTTTTTTTCTCATTTGTGCAGCTGAAAGGGAAAAAAAAGGAGAGGAGAGAAGGAAGAGAGGAGAAGGGGGGAAAGGGGAGAGCTCCGGCCAGGGGGGGTCACCGGAAGGCTGCCGGAAGCTCGGTGGCCGGAAAGGTAAAAATTTGATTTTTTTATATTTTTTATATTTTTATACTTTTATATGTATATATGCAGTAAAATGGATTTTATAGCGAAAATGAAATAATAATGGAGAAAGAAATAACCTTTAGTTTTTTCTTAGCTTCCGATTCTTTGATTTTGGTATTCGATTTACTTGTATGCTTTGAACGTTGCTATTGAATTCAAACGATTAATGGACTGCTATTTTGATTCTGGACTTTTTGATGATCTTTTTTGTTTTTTGATTTTTAAAACTGCCAACAAAAGAGAAAGAAAGGCCAGCCCCCCCCCTTTATTACATTCATTCTCTTTCGGCTTTATAGCCGATTACATGTTACTTCCACTACTTTCTGCTTGTTTTGCTTTTGCTTTGCATGTTTCTCTGTTCCTTTCCTGTCTTCCTTTGTTTATTCGCAGGTGTGGAGGTGCAAGTGATGGGAGTGTCAGACAGTATGGGCAGCGCATGGTCTCGGGCAGAGGAGGAAGTGGTTTGGCAGCTCGCGTGGGGGCTGAGTGGGAGACTCGATCAGTGGCAGTTGCTCAGTCAGAGGCCAAGTGGGACTAGGGTTTCCCGATTCTGGTCTTGGGCTAGGGATTTGGTATTGGTTTGGGCTTGTTTAGGATGAGATGGGTATGGATTTTGAGTAGGTTTAGTTATTGGGTTTTGGGGTGGGTTAGTTGGGTTTTGGGGTTTAATGGGTTAGTGATTTAATGGGGTTTGAAATTGGGTTGGCTGATGTATTAGTTAGGCTTAATGGGTATTGGGCTGTTTAGGTTAGGGTAGGTTAGTTGGGTTTTGGGGTGGCCCAAAATTGGCCTGTACAGTGTGAAAAGCAGGAAAATATAGATGAGGACGTCCCTGCAAGGTGGTTACCACCAGTGTGTTTTGTCCCCCTCCTGAAACTCCTATGGAGTCCATGGAGTTTCTTTGCACGATCATGGAGTCTTTCCAGTATGGAACTCTCGCGAATGCTTGATGCAAGTTCTCTTGTTTAATCCAAGCTGAAGACAGATTAGAATGCAGTTTTCATGTTTGCTTGTTTTTACAGCCACTTCAGCAGTTGCATAGTGGAGGCGGCCTTTCAATTTCACCAACGGAGAGTTAAGATCCGAAGGTCCCTTAAGCATTGAACTTCGTTGCAACCGGGAGAGAACTACTCAAGCATACATTTCAGTATTTGTTAACAAAATATTACATCTCATCACCATATTTATGTTGATGACAGGAGCTCTACATTGGAAGCAAGTTTGTTTCTACATAAACACCAGCAGGTATAACTATAGGCAACTTCTAATTTGGTTATCTAGAAATTTGTCCATTACTACATTTTGTAATGTAAAACAGGTGGTGATTAAATTGAAAAGCGTACATATAAGCTGGTACATACACTTAAAAGAAGTGTAAGCTAAGCCTTGTACTCTGCAGTTCCAGGTCTGATCTCAGGAGTTCATAGTGACATCCCAGCATGGCTTAAAAGGAAGAGAGGAGACAATGCTGAGCAATCAGCTTACTTTGGGATTAAAACAGGCGAAAGAATCATTGGATTCGAGTGCAAGACTAAAGGTGACAAACAGATGAGGAACGGGATCTAGAATATGTTGAATTTTCGTAACAATATGGCATATTTCTAGGAGAAACTAATTGGATTCATTGAAACTTGGATTTTCATTTCTTTGAAGCAATCATGCTCAAATGCATATACCTGATTCCCCGTGTACCCAGCTTAATTGGCAATGAATAGCAACTTCAACAATCCTAAACAAAAAAAAAAAAGACTATAAGATGGGATGTAAAGAGCAAAATTGCTATGAATCTCTCCCTGGATTCAATCGCAGCTATGATTATATTTGATCACTCAAGCTCCTTAAGGAAATCAATGTTATCAACAAAGACCTGCAGGACATGAAGAGAAAAGGCATTCAAGTCATTTGGATATATATATATATAACCTTCAAACACTTGCATCCCAATCTAAACTAGCATTATTAGCCTTACCGATTTCCAGCCATCAGGGTCCAGGCAAGCAGTAATCTTAGTGTTGATGCCTGGCAAGGGTCCAGGTTCAAGGATAATCGTTCCTCCACATAGCTTAATTGCTTCTGCGGTCTTATAAACATCATCTGTGCCTATTGCTATCTGGTAAGATACAAGACAAATAGAATAAGCCTGCTGAGGAGTCAGAAGAAATTTCAGCAACTAAAAACCGATAGATAGAGTGTACCTGTGCATAACCATTGCCTTTATCATATTCTGTGACACCATAGTTGTACGTCAGTTCCAGCACTGCATTTTTGTCTTCAGGACCATAGCCCATCATGGCTGTTGTATACTGATAAGTAGGCATAATTATTCGTAGGAAATACCAAATGACTCGATATGATCAAATATTTAAGATTTTGATGATGGTTAAAGGGTGTGTCTTTACCTTATACTCGGGATTATCTTTTGCACGAAGAAGCTCCATGCCAAAAGCCTATACATCCAGGAACAAAAGATTGGCATATAAGCATTCTACAGAGCTAAACTTCAATAGACCAAAGATTGTTTAACTCTGTAAAAAGTCACTCACCTTCTTGTAGAAATTAATAGATCGATCAAGATCACCAACTCGAAGCATTACTTGACAAAGTGGCTCAGGTGTCGGCTTCCTCTCTAAAAGCTCAAATGTATAACCATCCGGATCTTCGATAAAAGCAATTATTCTAGTCCCTCCTTTAACAGGTCCAGGGTCCCTTGTAACCTTTCCCCCCTTTGCCTTTACTAGATCCACTGTTTTCGAAACCTACAAATGATTAGAACACAAAGTTCTCAAGTTCATAATTTTGAAATGAAATTAAATGGACGACTCGAGACCGACAAAAATACCGAAATTTAGCATGCCTTTTCCCATACGAGCCCTTTGTTGAGTTACAACAGCTTCAAGTTCAATCAAATAACAGAGAACATCTGTAGTTGAACAAAGAACTTACATCGTTTACTGCAACACCAAAATGACCAAATCCATTTCCAATATTATATTTGTCAACTCCATAATCTGTAGAATTATAATACAAAAACAAATGTATATTAGCAGCTATAAGTAATCACAGATGCATAAGCATTTAGACATGGTGAAATCACACACTATAAGTAAGTTCAACAGCAAAATGAGAATCTTCAGGTCCATATCCAAGAAAAGCATTCGAATATTGCTCCTCGGGTATGTCACGCTTCCTTGAGAGCTTCATTCCTAAGCATTCGGTGTAAAACCTGCAAATGATCTTGAATCACCAAAAGAGTATGCATGTACGTCATTCAACATTCCAATCTATGATAAAGCATACTTGATCGTCTTCTCCAAATCGCCAACACGGTAAACAACATGAAGCATTCTTCTACTGTCGTTTTTAACCCAGTTTAATGCATCTTGTTCCTTAATAGCAGTAGCGGTGTTCTCAGATTTACCACTCACGATCGAACCCAAGAATTCCGACTGAGGGATCGCCGAAACTAGCACCAAAACACCATTATTAGCATTAGTGAAATAATCCATTTGTGATGCCATTAGCTTTACAAGGGGTTTAAAGTAAGGGAATTAATCCCTACTCTAAAGAAAAAAAATGAACCCAATTGGGTTTTGTCATCTATAACAAAAGAAAAAGAGCTTGCATCTACAAGAAGACATTAGGGTTGGAAATATCGTTAAAATAAAAAATGTTCATCAAGAAAACATGTTGAAAGCAACTTAAATGTTCACATTGTAACAATGTCAATAACTTCACTACTTCAGCTTTAGTTTTTTTCCCCAGAAAAATGCTATCATAAAAACATAAAGAAAAGTATGAAAGAGAGAATAAAGGGATTTTAGTTGTACCAGAGCCAAGTTGAAAGAGAGCGAGTCTTCGAGAAGGAAGGTGATTGTAAGAGTTACGAATGTAAGGATGTTTAAGAGGGTTTGATGGGAAAGGAGGCGTTTTCATTGAGAAAACCATGGTGGAACTGGAAACTGATGCAATAGGCAATGTGGCCATCACTTTTGTATTTCTTTGCTTTTTCTTATCCAGTTTTAGTTTTATGGTCCGACCACCCCCGAGTCCCGGGAGCACACACATGATTTGTTTTGTTATGATTAATATAATTTTAAGTCCCTGCACTTGGAAATTAGATTCACTTTGGTATCTATCTATTATTTGTTCATTTTGGTCCTTAAACTTAACAATTAAATCCATTTTAGTTCCTCAACTTTGGATTCTATCAAGAGTTTATAATGTGCCACTCACATTTTTTTAAAAATAATTTTAATTTGTAGGTGATGATGTGAATTAAATTTTTATATTTGACAAGTTTAGGGATCAAAATAGATTTAGTAGCCAAGTTCAATTTAGGGGTGAGCGTTAATCGAATGAAAAAATTTTGAGTTAATCGAGTTGACGAATCATATTTTATCATCCTAATTTGATTTGAAATTTTCTTAAATCAAGTCTAGTGAGATGGAATTCGAATTGAATTGAATTAAATATATTTATTCGAGTTAAATTTTTAAAAATAATTTTGGGTTTTTATAACTACTGTCACCCATCGTAATAATATTTGTCCATCTTAATCAAATTTTTTATTAACTTACATCACCTCATAATTTATTTATTAATATTTTATATACGAGTTAGTTTTTTTGCTTACTTAGTTGTTTCAATTGTCTTCAGATTTTTGTCACTATGTATTTTGGAATTAAAAAGTATATTAAATGTAAAAATGTGATTTTTTTAATAAAAGTTATTTTAAAGATAAAATGTGAAATTATACCAATATAACATTTTAACACAAATATTTTCTGACATAATTAATAATTCAATATTAATATAAATATTCAATATGACTAAACAATTCAATAATATAAATAATATAAAATGTGAAATTTAATTTAATAATATAAATAGTAGATATAAATAAAATTATTACTATTTATATTTAGTGTTTTTTTGGATAATTTTAATTTTTTATTTGAGAGTAAAGAGTGAGAAGTAAAAGTTTAGAGGTAAAATAAAAAGTTTTGGAGAATAAAAGTTTGAGGGAAAGTAAATAGGGGAGAGTAAAATTTTGGAGGGAAAATATTAAAAACAATGGGGGGATGGGTTTGGGGTAGATGGGAGGTGAGATGAGAAGGGAGTAAAAGTTATAGGGGGAAAGTGAGAGGAAGTAAAAATATTGAGGGAAAAGAAAAAGTTTTAAGGGTTTTTGGAAGTCAAATTTTAAGAAAAAGTAAACGGGAGAATAAAATTTTGATGGAAAATAGATTTTGGGTAGATTGGAGGTTGGGATGGGAGGGGAGTAAAAGTTTTGGGGAGAAAGTGGGAATGAGTAAAATTTTTGAGGGAAAAATAAAAAGATTTGGGAGTTTGGGGTAAAAATATAAAATATTATAGTTTGATATTCGAATTATTTGAGTTATTTGAATTCGAAAACTCAACTCCATCTGAACTCAAAATTCGAAAAAAATTCGAGTTGACTCGAATAGTTTAACTTGAAATTTAAATTTTATTTTATTTTTTCGAGTCGAAACGAGTTTTGCTCACCCCTAGTTCAATTACCGAAATAGATAAAAAAATATATAGATGTAAAAGTTATATTAACCCCTCTAGTTTTCTAATTTGCTGTCTAAGTAGAAATTCTTATTTGTCTCTACGTGAGGGTTTTTAAACAATGGGCTTTGGGATGGTCACTAAAGGGCTGTTGTTCATTTAAGCTTGTACATTCTTCGGATATTTGAGCGATGAGTTCATGGGCTTGAACAGAAAAGTTATGGTCAAATTGTTCCATTTAAAAAAGAATACCGGCTTGAACCTTAAAAATCTGATATTATTATTTTTAAAAAGAAATGAATGATAAAATATATTATTTTATATTTGTTATAAAATAAAAGACAGAACAAAGAGAATGGAGAGTAAAGAGAGAGTATTTTTTTATTAATGGTAATATTTAGAGTGCTTCTCTAAAGAACGGAAAAAAATTCCTAATGAAGAAAAAAGAGTACACATATCTATAATACGCATAATATGCTGCCTCATTTAAAACCTTACCAGGAAAACCCAATGGGACAAAACTTCAGTTAAGGGAAAAAGAGTACAATGTGTATGTACTCCCCTCATGAAAACATCCATACTTTTTTTATATTTTACGTATTCAATCTTGAATACTAATTTTTTAAAAGACTATTTGAATGTATCTACTAAGCATTTATATCACCATTCTTTTAAAAGTCATGAGTGAGAGAAAATTTTGGGAGAAATATATTTTGATATCTTCAGGAGTTTCAACAATAATCATGTAACATCCCAAAAATCGGGGGATAGTAGGATCGGGTTTGTGAACCGAGAGAGAGTGATCATGCCTTAATTTTTAAAATTATTTATGCATTTTAAAGAAATAAATGAGGTATTGGTTTGTTGGTTAAGTGTTAGTGTAACGTTTCTTGAAACTCAAGTTCAAATCCTTTCTATTGCATTATTTTTATTATTTTGCAAATTTTACCTTAAACCCTAGAATGAGGCATGCCTTGTTTTTTAAAATAAATATTTTAAATTATATCAAGAATGAGTTATTGGTTTGATGGTTAAATATTAGTGAATTTATTCTTGAGGTCTTAACTTCAATTCTTTTCTCATGCAAATAATTTAATTTTTTTGACAAAAACCCTTTGTTTTAATGTGTGGGCTATCCAATTCTAGTTAACCTAGGTATAAATATTAATTTTTCACTAATAATTAGCCTTTAATCCTCCTCCTCATTACCCTAGCCATTTCTCTCATTCTCTTTAATTTTAATTTTTTTTTCCTTTCCTCCATTGTTGTTGTCGCCTACACCTAGTTTTACCATCTTTTTCTTTTTCTTTTTACCACAAGATTTGTTAACATATTCTCCAACATATTGTTGTCATTTTTCTTCATTAAAATCAGTCCCAAATCTAAAATCTTGAACTCTAAGATTGATCCCGAACATTGCCAAGAAAGTGCCATTGCCGTTTCTCTCGACTGGCTTGGGTAAGGTATCTTCTTTCTTTAATTTCTTAATCAATTTTGTCCATTAAAAACCTAAATTTTCAGATTTGGAATTTGGGGGATTTTAAATGATTTCAAAGGTATTTTTCCAAAATTTAATGAGATCTCAAACCGCTTTAAAATTCAGCCCCAATTTTGGCCACCATGGGAGGTGGTGCGTACGCCTATGTGCAAGAAAGAGGGTTGTTTTGTTTCTTGGTTCTTGCCTATATTTTTCCAGAATTAATTTGAATTCTTGAACCCTCCTAATCAACTTTTAAACCCATTCCAATTAGGAAAAAAGTTCTTGATCGATTGGCCATTCGGATCCCACAAATCGTGAAGCGTAAGTGTAATTAAGGGTAACTAGTTTGTTATTTTGACATAGTTGTTGAGTAAAGGTTATGAATTGATTAAATGAAGGAATTTAATCATTAATCAACTACTGATTTTCTAGTATATTATTGAATTAGGTGTTGACCCAAATGCTCCAAATCATCCGTAAAGGTGAAGAACGATTGTACGTACGGTTTGCATCGATACAGTGTAAGGAATGTAACACCCAAACCTGGCCTAGACGTTATGGCTGAATCTGGCAATGTCACATGGAATGAGATTTGAAATTGAATTTATCAAGTTAAAACCGTTTCCGTTTATTAGTTTCTGTTTATCTCTCATAAATTTCAAAATTGTTTTCTCGTTAATTTGATTCGTTTAAAAACATATCCTGTCGCAGAAGCTTTTAAAACCGTGCTATTTAAAGAAGACCGTTCGCGTTTAGGTAAAACGTTGTTTTTAATTAAATTAAGTTTTCGTTGAGTTTTGCAGTTTAAAAGTCCATGAAAACAGTTAAAATCCAAATAAATGCAGACAGTCCAAAAGTCCCAAATTACATAAAAAATAGGAGATAAAAACCATAAATGAAATTGAAGCAGTTTAATAGACATGTGGTCACCGTTGAGTCCTCTACTGCTTCGATCTGTCTAAGTCTGGAGATTACATGTACAGATAAAACAGAAAGGGGTTAGTTTACGTAAACTCAATGTGTATTTCCTACAGAAGACATGTATAAAGTTAGACAATAGTTATCAATCAAATGCAGTCTGGGTCCTAAGCTCATTATAGATTCAGATACAATTTAAGCCTTAGCCCATTCAAATATAGTTTCAAGTACAAATTAGGGCTTTAGCCCATCTCAAATACAATATGCATAAAGTAACAGAAATCAGTATCCTACCCACCAACCTCTACGCACCATCTTCGACCATCCCTACACACCATGTTGGGGTTTAAAACACCCACCCAGCCCTACATACCAAGTTGTACCAAATGCGGTACATATCAGTAATATTGTAGCTGATCTGCCAGATAATAGGCATAAAATTATTTCAGTATACTTCATCCAATAATCAATCATCCTACCCCAATGCAGATATAACTAAACATGCTTAATGCAGACATATAGAAATACATGCTTTAATGCTAAAATTTAATTATCAGTCATACATACGGATCAGTAAATATGTATAAATTTAACATGCTAAATACATATATTATATATTTAGGTCACACTATTTAGGGTCTAAGTATCGCTTACCGACCCTATAGTAGGTTCACAGTTGACTTGGGCGACCTGTGCAACCCTAGGAAACATTTTAACTAAATGGGCCCACGCGCCCATGTGGCTTGCCTGTGTGGGCCTACACGCCCAGATTGGCTTTGGCCCGTGTGGATCACACGGTCTGGCCTAAATTTCCACATGCCCGTGTGGACCCACAAGCCCGTGTAGCCCACATGGCCACACCTTGGTCACTACACGACCGTGTGCTGTACAAGGCCATGTCTTCGTCAACCACACGGCCGTGCTGTCACACACGGCCTACAACACAGGCGACCACACGTCCGTGTAGTATCGACAGTGGGGTTTTTTAGCTTTTGTCGAATCTCGAATTTCTGTGTTTCGGGTACACACCTGTTTTGAAAGCAATGCAACAACAACCCCAAGCTCTCCAAAACCTAATAATAGTAATCCAAAGGCCACTTAACAAACGATTTACGAGCCAACACTTAAGCCCAAAAATTACACAAGTGACTTAATGATGAAACAATCAATCCCTAGCGCGGTTTAGGCAATCCGAGTGCAACCTTATTGCTCACCACGTTTTCCTACTTCAGAAACATGAAGAAAAGTTCCTTAACTTATATACCAAACCGCCAATACAACAATTAAGCTTTAACCAACATGTTGAAAAAACCAAGTTCCAGAAACTAAAATCCCACTTACCAGAATAGTGAGAAACACCAAAATAACGAAACGAAAGGACAATGATACGAAAGATTAAAATCGATGGAGGAAGAGGAAAAAAAGAAAATGCAAGGAGAGGGAGATGAAACGTCAAATTCTTTCTTGTTTGACTGAAACTCTCTCGGTCAAATGAGCAAAAATAAACTTCCACGCTCGCGTAAGGATTCGAGCACAAGACCTGCAGCACAACACAACACACCCTTACCACTTAAACCAGCAAGCTTATTCTGATATGAAACTGCAGGCAATTAAATATAAGCCCATTGAACAGATGTAGGACTTAATTCCAAAAATAACAAAAATTGCCAGAGGTACGACTTGAACTTGGGACCTCTTACACATACCTAGAACACTTAACCACTGAAGTATATATACATTGTGTCACCTTTTAACAGAAACAAAAATAAGAATTTTGAGGCGTTACAACTCTATCCCCTAAAAAAAATTCCGGTCTCGAAATTTACTAATTAGAACAGATGAGGATAATGCTAATGCATCGTATCCTTAGGCTCACACGTAGCCTCCTCAGTGCTATGATTCAGCACAACACCTTTACATCGTGATCCAGAATCTGAACCGGCTCCTCTTCGAAGGTCAAATCTGACCTAACCTCAATTTCTTTAACAGAGACAATATGAGTGGGATCAGAGCGGTAACACCTCAACATCGAGACGTGGAATACGTCATGAATATGGTCTAGCTCTGGAGGTAACTCCAATTGATAAGCGACTGGTCCCACTCGCTTCAGAATTCGATAATGCCCGATAAACCTAGGGCTCAATTTGCCATTGCGATCGAACCTTAGAACCTTCTTCCATGGCAAGACCTTGAGAAACATGAAGTCCCCTACAGTATACTCAATCTCATGTCTCTTCATATTAGCATATGATTTCTACCTATCAAAGGCCACTTTTAGACGATCTCAAATCAGTCTAACTTTATCCTTAGTCTCAGAAACCAACTCAGGACCCAGAACCCTCGCTCACCTAACTCAGTCCAACATAGGGATGTATGACACTTGCATCCATACAGAGCTTCGTATGGTGCCATTTGAATGTTAGACTAGAAGCTGTTATTATAGGCGAACTCCGCTAGCGACAGATAATCCTCCCAACTGCCTCGAAAATCGATAACACAACTCCTCAACATATCCTTCAGTATCTGAATCACCCTTTTAGATTGACCATCGGTCTGAGGATGAAACACAGTATTGAAGTCTAATCTCAGACCTAGGTCCTCATGTAGCTTTTTCCAGAATTGAGACATAAAGTGAGGAACCCTATCAGAAATGATTGAGACCGATACCCCATGCAGTCTTATTATCTCAGAAATGTAGTGCTTCGCCAACTTCTAAAAAGAATAGTTGGTCCTAACCGGAATGAAATGCGCAGACTTGGTCAATCGATCCACGATTACCCAAATAGAATCCTTTGTGGGTGATAGAGGCAACCCACTAACAAAGTCCATCATTACTCGCTCCCACTCCTATAGTGGAATCTTAGCCGGCTACAGTAACCCAAAGGTAACTGATGCTCAGCCTTAACCTGCTGGCATGTCAGACATCGTGCTACAAAATCAGTAACTTCCCGTTTTAATCCCTACCACCAGTACAGTTCTCGAACATCTCGGTATATTTTATCCCCACTAGAATGCATAGCATAAGGGTTACTATGCACTTGTCTCAGAATAGACTGCCTCAGATCAGTATCATTTGGTACACAAATCTGACTAGGAAAACAGAGTACCCCATCATTATTTAGCCCAAAGTCCGTAGTGTGCCACCCTCAATCTGACGGAACCGAAGACCCAAGGATTCATCCTCTAATTGCCTATCCCAAATCTATTCTATCCAAGTCAGTTTAACCTACAACTCAGCCAACAAACTTCCATCGTCGAACAAACTAAATCGAGTGAACATCACTCTCAGATCAGTTATCGCCCTACGACTTAACGCATCGGTCACCACATTGGCCTTTCCAGGATGGTACTCAATAGTACAATCATAGTCCTTAAGTAGCTCAATCCATCTATGCTGCCTAAGATTCAACTCCTTCTAAGCTAGGAGGTACCTAAGGCTTTTGTGATTAGTATAGATAATACGCCTCTCACTGTACATATAGTGCCTCCAGATTTTCAAAATAAAGACTACGGGGGCTAATTCCAAATCGTGCGTAAGATAGTTTGCCTCATACATCTTGAGCTGACGAGACGTATATACCACGACTTTACCATCCTGCATTAGAACGCAACCCAAACCCACATGTGACGCGTCGCTGTAAACCGCAAACTCCTTTCCAGGTTCAGGATGTATCAGAACAGGAGCCTCAGTCAGAATAGTCTTGAACTTCTCGAAGCTCTCTTGCTGCACATTAGTCCAGACAAACAGAACATCCTTACATAGCAGCTTAGTTAAGGGCGCTGCATTCAGTGAGAAACCTTCTACAAACCGCCGATAATAACCCGTTAGGCCTAGAAAACTACGAATCTCAAACACATTCTTAGGCTGTTTCCAATCTAGTACAACCTTAATCTTTCTAGGATTGGCTCAGATCCCCTTAACAGACACTACGTGCCCCAGAAAAGTGACTTCATGAAGCCAGAACTCACACTTATTGAATTTAGCATAGAGATGTTTCTCACGCAAAATCTGAAGCACAACTTTAAGATGCTCATCATGATTATCCTCGAGAGTATACCAGAATAACGTCGATGAAGACCACGACGAACTGATCCGTATAGGGCTAAAGTACTCGGTTCATAAAATCCATAAATGTAGCTGGTGCATTCGTCAACCTGAAAGGCATAATTAGGAACTCGTAGTGTCTATAACGAATCCTAAATGCTGTCTTATGCACATCCACCTCTTTAACCCTTAACTGATGATACCTTGAACGAAGATTGGTCTTAGAGAACATATAAGGCCCTCGAAACTAATCAAATAAGTAGTCGATCCTCAAAAGTGGATACTTGTTCTTAATGGTCAGCTTGTTCAACTGCTGATAGTCTATGCACATCCTTATGGTCCCATCTTTTTCATTAACAAATAGAACTGGTGCTCCCCACAGAGATACACTAGGACGAATGAAACCACGGTCCAACAACTCTTGTAGTTGAGCTTTAGGCTTCATAAGCTCCTTCGATGCTGTTCGATAGGGGGCGATAGACACCGGAGTTATACCAGGAAGAATCTCAATCGCAAATTTCACTTCTCGATTTTCAGGTAAACCCTGTAGCTCCTCAGAAAAGACGTTCGAAAAGTCTTTTACAGTTCTGATGTCCTTTTTACAGAATAGTCCCTAGAAATAGAAACACTAATATAGGCCAAGAATGCCTCACATCCCTTACGAACCAGTTTCTCAGCCACTGGTGCAGAGATCACATTAGCCAAATAATTCTGACATTCTCCAATCATGACTACCTCATTATCCTCCTCAGTTCTCAAGAAAACCCTCTTAGTCACACAGTCCAGACTGACACAGTGCTTGACCAACCAGTCCATACCCAGAATTAAGTCAAACTCTCCAAACCGAAGCTCTATTAAATTAGCCAAAAATACCGACCCATAAACCTCTAGCAGAACATCTCAATACAGTTTGCTAACCCAAACCGATTGCCCCAGTGGATTTAGTACAGTCACCTCACTAGAAGTACTCTCAACCAAAATCCTCAAGTTTTCAGGCACAACGCTAGCTACATAGGAATGTGTAGAACCTATGTCTATCAAAGCAAGGTAAGGTACATCATAAATTAAGAACGTATCAGTAATGACGTCTAGAGCATCTCTGTCCTCTCAGTAACGAGCAGCATAAATAAGAGCAGGTTGCCTCGCCTCAGTCTATCCAGCACCTCTACCTAGTGCTCTTTGTCTACGACCCATATCGTTACCATCCCTAGCCTGACCACGGCCCATCGGTGGCTGCTGAACTACCCTTTTGTAGTTGTGCAGTACCAAAACCCAGAGCTTGCACTTGATCGGCCTTCAACGGACACTCCCGAATGTGGTGCTCTAATGACCCATACCTTAAACATGCCGTAGTCCTTATCCAACACTCGCCCTGATGGCGTCTACCATAATCTCTACACGGCTGCAATCTAGTAGAAGCAATAGGGGGCCCAACTCTAATCGGCCGATCAGTCCTGGCCTTTTTTTTAGGCCTCTGTATCGAACTCGAGGGCTCCAAATCCTTCTTGTTCTTACCCCTCTCACGATCTTTATTTTGGCGCTCAGCGCGATTAACCTCTTCGGCGATCTTCACCTTCTCTACCAGAACGAAGAGCTCTCGCTCCCTCTGCGGAGCTATCAGTACCCTCAGATTATCCTTAAGGTCGTCCTCAAAATAGACGCATATCTCATATTCAGACGCCACCATACCTCGCGTATAGCGACTCAGTCTTAGAAATTCAGCCTCATACTCGGCCACTAATCGGTCTCCCTGGGTGAAGTTCAGAAACTCACGCCTACGAGCATCGATGTAACTTGCTCCCACATACTTCCCTTGGAAGGCAGACTTAAAAGCCTCCTAAGATAGACGATCTGGCTAAGTACTCTGCTTAATGGCCAGCCACCACTGATAGGCCTCATCGCGAAGCAACGAGACTGTACCCTTCAATTTCTACCTAGAGGTACAGTCTAAATCATCCATTATCCTCTCAGTGACCTATATCCAGTACTTAGCCACATTAAGGGTGATTCTAGTGACACCCCTAAAAAGTTCAGCTCTATTGGACTTGAGTCGTTCCATAATTGACCCTCGGCCCCCAGATCCAATGTCAGGCCTAGCGACCTTCTCCAATATCCTTAACATAGCCTGGGACAATGCGTCATCCCCAGCCATGCGATCTTGAGACCCAGTTTTGGTAGCAGGTGATATTGGCGTCTCACCGTATCTAGATTTGGCATGCTGCCCAAAAAAGATGACTCAACTCTAGGCCCTCTACGGCTTCTACCTCAGCCTCTAATACCACGTCCACGGATACCTCATACATTTATGTCTATTCAGATTTATCTGTATTAAAAATTTTATAAATCAGTTACAATTTCAGCATTTATTAACAGATGTTTAATGTAAAACAATATCATAAATTCAAAGTTGGTTTTTCACAAGTACAGTCTCTATCAGTTTCAGTTTTAGTACAGTTTCAGTATATACTAACTAGAATATTTTCAGAATAGACTATCTATAATATTGTAACAATTTATCAGAATACTTACAAGATCGGCACAGAAGACCCGGTGTACCATATTCTCAGTCAAATTATTTCAAATAATTTGAAAATCAGTTCTTAAAAACCAAGTTTTAAAACCCAAAATCCACAGCTGAGTTTTGCATCATAACTCTGATACCATTAAATGTAATACCCTAAACCCGGCCTAGATGTTATGGCTGAATCTGGCGATGTCACATGGAATGGGATTTGAAATCAAATTTATCAAGTTTAAACCGTTTCCGTTTATTAGCTTCTGTTTATCTCTCATTAATTTCAAATTGTTTTCTCGTTAATTTGATTCGTTTAAAAACATATCATGTAGCAGAAGCTTTTAAAACCGTGCTATTTAAAGAAAATTGTTCACGTTTAGGTAAAATGTTATTTTTAATTAAACCGAGTTTTCATTGAGTTTTACAGTTAAAAAGTCCATGAAAACAATTAAAATCCAAATTAATGCAGATAGTCCAAAAGTCCCACATCAAAATAAGAAAAAAAACCATAAATGAAATTGAAGCAGTTTAATAGACATGTGGTCACTGTTGAGTCCTCTACTGCTTCGATCCGTCTAAGTTTAGGGATTACCTGTATAGATAAAACAGAAAGGGGGGAGTTTACGTAAACTCAGTGTGTAATTCCCACAGAAGACATGCATACAGTTAGACAATAGTTATCAATCAAATGCAGTCTGGGGCCTAAGCTCATTATAGATTCAGATGCAATTTAGGCCCATTCAAATATAGTTTCAAGTTCAAATTAAGGCTTTAGCCCATTTCAAATACAATATGCGTACAGTAACAGAAATCAGTATCCTACCTACCATCCTTTCCACATCATCTTCGACCATCCCTATACACCATGTGGGGTTTAAAACACCCACCTAGTCCTACACACCAAGTCGTACCGAATGCGGCACATATAAGTAATATTGCAGCTCAGCTACCATATAATAGACATAAAAACCTTTCATTACACTTCCTCCAATAATTAATCATCCCACCCCAATGTAGATGTAACTAAACATGCTCAATGCAGACATACAGAAATACATGCTTACATGCTAAAATTCAGTTATCAGTCATACATATGGATCACTAAACATGCATAAATTTAACATACTCAATACATATATTATATATTTAGGTCACACGATTTAGGGTCTAAGTATCGCTTACCGACCCTACAGTAGGTTCACAGTCGACTTGGGCGACCCGTGCAACCTTAGGAAACATTTTAACTAAATGGGCCCACGCGCCTATGTGGCTTGCCCGTGTGGCCCACACGCCCAGATTGGCTTTGGCCCGTGTAGATCACACGGCTTGGCCCAAATTCCCACACGTCCGTGTGGACTATTCGTGTGGACCCACACGCCCGTGTAGCCCACACGGCTACACCTTGGCCACTACACGGCCGTTCGCTGTGCATAGCCATGTCTTCGTCGACCACACAGTCGTGTTGTCACACACGGCCTACCACACAAGTGACCACAGGCCCGTTTGGCATCGATAGTGGGGTTTTTTTAGCTTTTGTCGAATCTCGAATTTCTGTGTTTCGGGTACACACCTGTTTTGAAAGCAATGCAACAGTAACCCTGAGCTCTCCAAAACCTAATAACAGCAATCCAAAGGCCACTTAACAAACAATTTACGAGCCAACACTTAGGCCAAAAAATTACACAAGTAACTTACCGATGAAACAAGCAATCCCTAGCGTGGTTTAGACAATCCGTTTTCCTATTTCAGAAACATGCAGAAAAGTTCCTTAACTTATATACCAACCTGCCAATACAACAATTAAGCTTTAGGTCACATGATTTAGGGTCTAGGTATTGCTTACTGATCGTGATTTTCGTGTGACAAGTTTTAAATATTTATAATGGATCGTTCTTGAAACTAACTATTATCACGATGTAGGCAAGTGTACCTATCGAACAGTAGTATAGTTTTAGCAAGACCGAATTGTCAAACCCAAAGGAACTAAAAGTACTAGTAATGACTGTCTTTTTATTATCTAGCCTAAGAATAAGGGGTTTTATTTTAACTAACTAATTATCTAAACTAAGAATTCGTAGAAAATAAAATTGGGGGAATACTTTTGGAAAATGATTGAATTAAGACAACACCTAAGGAAAAATCCACCTAGACTTTACTTGTTATTCTGGCTTCGAATCGGACGATTTATTCATTTAACTTGTTCCGTAGAGATCCCTAAGTTATGTTATTATCCCTATTCAAGACTAATAACGTCTAATCCCTAGATTGAATAATTGAGAATTTTCTCTAATTAACACCCTAGGGTTGCATTAACTCGATCTCTGGATCCTCTTATTAGGTTTCACCCTAATCCGGTAAAATCTTGTCACTCTATCTCTAGGCGCGCAATCAACTCCGCTTAATTATGACAAATGTACTCTTAGACAGGGTCTATTCCTCCTCCGAATAAGAGCTTATCTTGAATCAGTATCCTAGGATATCAAAACAAGAATTAAGAACACATAATTAAGAACAAGTTAAATATTTATCGTACAATTCAGAAAATAATAACAAGATTCGTCTTAGGTTTCATTCCCCTTAGGTATTTAGGGGATTTAGTTCATAACTAAAAAGGAAAATATCTCAGAAGAATAATGAATACAAAACATAAAGAAAACCCAAAACTTCTGAAGGGAAATTGAGGGGAGATCTTCAGTCTTGATGGTGAATCCGGTTTCTAAGATGGATCAATCGACTTCCCTTGAGTAGTTCCCTGCCTTCTTCTCTCCGTCTTTGTTTCCTTCCTCCTCTAGGGTGTATTTATAGGCTTTAGAATGCCTAGAAGCCCTCAAAATTGTCCTTTTCTAAATTGGACTCAACTTGGGCTCGACAGGGACATGCCCGTGTCCGATTACTTCAGGCCGTGCTCAAGCCTGTTAAATAGGCATGGCCGTGTGGTACACTCGTGTGAGTTGTGCTCCGATTCTAGCAAATTGACACAGTCGTGTGGTCTGCCCGTGTGAGGAAGTCCAGGCCGTGTTGATTTCATACTTTGGCCCTTTTCTCGTTCCTTTCGCTCTCCTATGCTCTCCTAAGTATAAAACATGAAATTAAGGGAAAATCATCCATAAAATGTGTTAAACATGGGGTAAAAATATGTATAAATTACGGTTTATCAAATACCCCCACGCTTAAGCATTTGCTTGTCTTCAAGCAAAATTCTCAACTCATAATCAAAATAAATTCTTCTCAACTTATAATCTCTATTGAAAATATCTCAAAATAATCCATAGGTAATCATATATTGAAAATTCAACTGAAAGAATATCAAAGTTTCAAAACATTCCAAGTTGAGCACTTTATCATGAAAATATAGGTGTCTCCCTTCGTCTAAGTAATTACCTTGGATTCAAAATGTCACAAAGTTTCACATCCTCATTAAAGATTTACTCAATTCACTTGAGGTGTTTAAGGATAATAAATGAAGCACTCAATAGTCAATAATGAAAAGTCATTACCATAGGCTTGCATGAAAATCAAATTTCCACCACTATAAATTGAGATGATACATCAATCAAAAGGTCTTTAGAGGATTGTAATGAGGCTTGGTTAGGGGGTGTGGTTACAGGCTGAAAGAAAAAGTTAGAATCGAGATTGAATTGAAAAATCACTTAACTAGAAAAAGATTTAATCATCACTTGCGTACAACAGAGCTTCTTCTTAGAATATGAAATTTAAATACTTAAGCTAAAAAACAGAAGATTACTACTAATGTATATACACAATTTTTTTTAATTATGAACAAGAATTAAAAAAAACATTGACGAACTATTAAGAACAAGACATAGCTGAGCAACTATTTCAATTCAAATCTCGATAAAAATAGGGATCAAATTTAGGGGATTTCAACAATAATGGGTTAAGGGTTAATATTAAGGGTAATACAAAAAATGACTTGTTAGGCTCAAGGGGGTTCACTAGGGGTTATTCGTGGAGGTAGGTTTTTCATGGCATGAGTGAGTTAATCCTAAGTGTCTTAATCATTTTGACATATCAAATCAAATGGTGTGGTCTTGACATGCATAATCAAGCAAGTTCTAGAATAACAGTTTCAATTACTGACGCATTCAAAGCAATAATAAAAGTGAGCATGAAAGAATTAATTGATGCTCAAAAGGCTCAAAAATATCACAAAAATTATGGCTTTTTGATGTTTAAAACTTGTGAATTCGAACTCAAAGTAATACCTAAACTTTGAGGAAACAACCTACAATTTTAAATTCTTAAAAATCAACTTATCTTGCTTGATTCTCTTAACGTCTTAAAGTTTCAACAATCAATGCACAAATGCCTATGTTTTAATTTAAGATATATCAATCAAAATCATAAATCAATCAAATTTTATCCTAAATACGATATGAGAGCTTTTCAAGAGAACAAGGCAGTCATTCAGGGATTTTTCTGATAATGAAATGGATACCCCCTACACTTAAGATGTACATTGTCCTTAATGTACAAAGATAGATATATAGAAAAGAATGTCAAAATAAGATAGGGAGAGAAGTGAAACTTCCTGAGTGAAGAATGAATTTCCTTGAACTGGAGTGTCGGAGAATAATCGACTTGAGAGTGGAGGAGGATACTCTGGCGTTGGTAGAGGTTCATTATTCCATAAGTCCTTTCCCAGTGGAGTTTCGAGTCCCTGAGTAATAGTGATCTTTGGAGCTTTTTGTAACTGTGATAGCATCAGGAACTCTTTTAGAAAATATATAAGGAAGAATGATTACTCGGTAGGAAATAGCCGGAATTTAAAATTGTTAAATAAAAATTATAAATCCTAATAAGATGAAAGAAAAATAAAAAGTAGTCTTAAAATAAAATAAAAGTAAAAACATAAAATAATAAATAAAATATCTTCATCGTTGGATGGTTCGCGAGGTGGGACTGGCGATGAGATGTGGAGGTGCTGACAAATCTACTGTAGAGTAGCATCAATGTTGTCAAATCATTGAAAACACTGCTGCTAGAATCGAGTGAGGTGCTCAGAAATGTCAGCATATAAGGCCGCTGCATGAACTGAACGAGAAGGTGGTGGTGGCTGAGATGGTGGGTCCTCGTGCTGTGGGGGGACATCATCAGTAATGTCCTCGGGGGCCTCCTCCTCGGTAGATTGGGCGAGACGATATTGAGGAGGGTAGGTTCCTCGGTGCTTTTCAATTATCTTCATGCTAAACATGCTCGAGATACGTTGTGGAGACATCTAGCCAATGAGGGTCAAGGATGATTTTTGGGCCGCGGTGCTGAGGAGCCCAAAGTGTCAAGCCAATCGCGTCACATAGGGGCCAATGGAGATGACGCCCTTTCTATGCCTCTGCATCTGGTATTGAATGGCGAGGGCAATGAAATAGGCAAGGTCGATGACGTGTCCGTGCGACATACATCATAGAAAGTAGGCGTCGTGAGTATTGACGACGCCAGTGCTCTCTCGTCTTCCTGTTATCGTGTGAGCCAAAATGGCGTGTAGGTACCTTAGAGATGGAGGGAGAGCCGATGCCTTGGAGCGGCTAGGATTGTAGGTGGCCATGCTTGGTACTAGTGTGTCCCAGCACCATGAAGGAGAATGATGGATGTGGCGGTTGAGAGCATGTAAGTCATTCTCCTCCTTGAATTCTTCCGTATATAAACCCATTGTAGTACCGAATTCTGGGACGCTGAACTGGCGGACTAATCTGCCTAGGCCAAATTGCACCGTGCCGGGATCATCGTAGTTTGTCGTCACGGTTTGAAGATGAAATGTGGAGCATAATTCCATCGTGAGCTCGAGATACATCGGCTCGATGATCCCAAAGAAAAACTCTCAAGGGTCGGTGGTTAGGAGGGCCCGAATCGCGTCAGTGAACTGAACTTGTTCTGTTGTAGCCCAGTTGATGCAGCGGCCCGCAATTAACGGTTAGGCCTGGAGTATTTGGAAAAGTTCTTCTTGGGGCCCGATGGGGAATCTCAGGAAAGGGTGACGAACTTCCGTGGTAGGACCCGAGGAAGATGACGCTCCCTTCCTTTTCTTTGAAGTAGGGATAGTGGCCTTTTTACCACGTGAAGATGACATTGTATACCTGCAATTGGAAACATTAATTCATCTTGATGAGTAGATGGGGGAAAATGCGACTAAATTTGAGGAGGAAAATCCATAAATCTGTTCAGCCACAACTACTAAGTTTAACTAGAACAATAAGTTCAATGGCCTATTTTTGTGGCATTAGCATGGTGATATAAGTAAAAATGGCAAAGAATGGAATGTCATGAACAGAAATGTCAACACAAGAGGCATGAATATTTCAACTATCTTAACAATGAATATGCACTTCTAACTAATCAAATGGAGTAGAGAAATCATGTAATGAGTAAGAATTTGAACATGAAAAAGATGATAAATTGTCTTATAAATGAAATTTGAGTGATAGAAAGATGAAAATAATATGAAAAATATAGATTGCTATGATAAATAACATTATAAATCAGTGAAATAAAAGAGAAAGGAGTAAACAAACGCTAAAGGAGAGAGGTTGGGTGTCGAAAATGCAGTTGGAAACGGTGCACGGGCATGGTGGGGAGGGCGTATGGACTTGCAGCGGCTAGGGTTAGGGTTTTTGGGTGAAGAAGACAATGAATAGTGCGGCCTATTTATAGATTTTGGGGCACATGACCAAGGAACACGCCCGTGTTCCCCAATTTTTGCTCGTGTGACTTGCGAATTTAGAATTTGGACGCATCTGACATTTAGTCCACGCCCGTGTTCCTTGGGCGTGTGGGTGCACATGGCCGTGCCTGGCTTCGTTCCCTTCTCCCACGCCCGTGTATGTAGGCCCATGCCCATGTTAGTTTAATAGGTTCGACCACGGTTGCTTGGCACGGGCGTGTCGCACGCCCGTGTTAATTTGACAGGTTCGGCCATGGGTTCTAAACACGGGCGTGTTGCATGCCCGTGTTGTTTTGGCAGGTTCGTCCACGGCCATGTCGCACGGTCGTGGTGATTTATCGTAGCCCGTGTTGGGGAAACCTTTGCCCTGTTTTCACACGGCCCTAAGCACGCCCGTGTGCTTGGCCGTGTCTGTGTGGAAAAACCTGTATTCAAGATCTCTGCTAGTAAGTTAGGTGTTAAATTCTAAAATTTAAAGAAATTAATATTGTTAGTGCTTGGGTTGCCTCCTGAGAAGCGCTTATTTATAGTCTAAGCTCGACTTACCTCTCTATTGAATGGTCATGGTGGTTCGAGGAGTTTATACTCCTCATTCCTGCTATCATTCTTTTCAAAATAAGGTTTTAGACGGGTGTTGTTTACCTTAAAAGTGCCGAACTTGGGATGATTTACCTCGACTGTACTGAATGGGAAAATGCTAAGTACCATAAGAGGAATTTTTTCATTCGGTTTGGTAGTGACAATGTGAGGATTTGTTGCATCTAATAATACTTTATCTCCAACCTTAAGTTGATTTGGGAAGGTATTGAGTTCGTTCTGGCGTAGTTTTGGTTTATCGTGTGTTCTCGCTTTATGTTTTCGGCATTCATCTAGCTCCTCAATTTGTAGCCTTCGATCTTCATGAATAGGTCCTCTGCTACTACTTGAGAATGACTCATGTGCTTCCTTCAGACTCATTTCCTGCAAAGTAGGTTGTACCATATTGTCAGTTTTAGTAGAATGGTTTAGACGATCACCTTCAATTTCTGATGTGGTGCCAGAATTGCGAGCTTGAAGGGTGATTGTTTCGTCTCTCACACGGAGTGTGAGTTCGCCTGTGCCAACATCAATAATCATTTTAGCAGCTGCTAAAAAGGGCCGTCCCAAAATCAAAGGAGTGTTGCTATCCCCCTCTATGTCTAGAACAATGAAGTCAACAGGAAATATAAATTTATCGACTTTAACTAGCACATCTTCAATAATACCCCTGGGGATCTTATAGTTTTATCTGGTAATTGAATGCTCATCCTAGTCTGTTTGGGTTTCCCAAGACGTAATTGTTTGAACATTTTGTAGGGCATGGCATTAATACTAGCCCCTAAATCAGCCAATGCATTATTAATATCTAAACTACCAATTAAGCAATGAATTGTAAAACTCCCTGGATCTTTTAGTTTGTTGGGTAGTTTATTTTGGAGAATAGCTGAGCAAACTGCGTTTAGCTCCACATGCGACGCCTCGTCCAACTTTCGCTTATTTTCTAAAAGCTCCTTTAAAAATTTCGTTGCGTTTGGCATCTGCGATAGAGCTTCAATAAACGGTAAGTTAATATGTAATTTTTTTAAGAGTTTGAGGAATTTACCAAATTGTTCATCTGAGCGGTCTTTCCTTGTCACATTGGGGTATGGCGCACAAGGTTTATATTGAACATTCACTGATTGACATTGCTCATTCTATTTGTGGCTGCGCAAAAGATCATAGAAAGAATGGGGAATCCTTTGCTTAAGATTAGATTAGCTCGGCAGAGAAGAGAATCGAAAGTAGTCCTTTGCGCATTGTCTTCTTCATTGCGTTGGATGCCTTTATCCCCTACCCCAATCCCTAGCTAGCAGCAATCAAAATTTTGTTTTTATTATGACCTACCTCACCTTGACCTCTGCTTACCACAATTTCTTGCCTCGTTCTGGCTCAGGCTCAACGAATCCTTCTTCATCTTGAACATTAATCTCGTTGAGCTGTTCCCTTGGGTTGGGTTCAGTATTACTTGGCAAGCTACTTTGTAGTTGTTCAGAGATTAGTTTGGAAAGCTGGCCTATCTGAGTTTCGAGCCCTTGGTTTGACACTTGTTAATTTTTATGTGCTATCTCGGTATTCTGAAAACGAGTTTCTGACACCGAGATAAACTTTGTGAGCATCTCTTCAAGGTTCAACTTCTTCTCTTGTTGATAGGGTAGTTGTTGGAAGCCTGGAGGATGTTGTGGTCTTTGATTTCCTTGACTGCCCCACAAGAAATTGGGATGGTTCCTCCAACCTGCATTATAAGTGTTACTATATGGGTTATTTTTGGATTGAGAATTGTTACCCATGTAATTTAACAGCTCGTTCTCTGTGTTGTGGCTATAAGGTGGGTATTTTGAATTGCTCGATCCACCTCCACTTGCTTTGCCCTGCATTACTGGGTGAACCTGTGAAGAACTAAGAAAACCATCAATTTTCTTATTCAAGAGTTCTACCTGATTAGAGAGCATGGTGACCGAATCGACATTATAAATGCCAGCTGTTTTAGTTGGCTTAGTCCTCATGACTTGCCACTGATAGTTATTCAGTGACATCTCTTCAATAAACTCATAAGTATTTTCAGGTATTTTATTATTGATGGTTCCAACAACAGTTGCGTCATCCATTTTTCCAATCGAAGGATTCAGGCTATTATGGAATGTTTGAACCTGTAGCCAAAGCAGTAACCTATGGTGAGGGCACCTTCTCAGTAAGTCCTTGTATCTCTCCCATGCGTCGTAAAGAGTTTCTAAGTCCATATGCACAAACGAAGAGATATCGTTACGTAACTTGGCCGTTTTAGTCGGTGGAAAATATTTTAATAGAAATTTTTTGGTCAGTTGTTCCCAAGTAGTGATTGACCCTCGTAGTAACGAGTTCAACCAGTGTTTATCTTTTTTCCTCAACGAAAAGGGAAACAACTGAAGACGTATTGCATCATCAGAAACGCCATTAATTTTAAATGTATTACAAAATTCCAGGAAATTTTCCAAGTGAGTGTTTGGATCCTCATCCTGCAAACCATCAAACTGAACAAATTGCTGTATCATTTGAATATGTTAGGTTTTAGTTCAAAATTATTTGCAGCAATAGCAGGCCTAACTATACTTGACTCAGTTCCTGTTAAAGTAGGTTTAGCATAATCATACATAGTACGAGGAGCAGGATTCTGATTTGCTAGTTCAACATGTATCGCAGGAGGCAGCTGATTATCTTGGTTTTAAGCCATCTCTTTGGTTGGGGTTTGAGTATCGTCCTCTTGCTCGTTCTCTATGTATCTTATGATTCGCCTTATTTCTCTTTGGTTTCTGCGAACTGTGCGATCGATTTATTCGTTAAAAAGTAGTGGTCCTGACGGGTTTCTCCTAGTCATAAACTATAAAAACCTGCCAAGAGAAAGGAAAAAGTAAATTAATAAATAAAAATAAAAATTAAATTAAAATTAAATTGCAATAAAAATAAATGGCTAAAGTAATAAAAATTGAGGGTTCCTAATATCTTAGTTCCCCGGCAACGGCGCCAAAAACTTGATCGCAATTTTCGTGTGATAGGTTTTAAATATTTATAATGGATCGTTCTTGAAACTAACTATTATCACGATGTAGGAAAGTGTACCTATCAAATATTAGTATAGTTTTAGCAAGACCGGATTGTCGAACCCAAAGGAACTAAAAGTACTAGTAATGACTGTCTTTTTATTATCTAGCCTAAGAATAAGGGGGTTTTGTTTTAACTAACTAATTATCCGGCTTCTGAGATGGATCAATCGGCTTCCCTTGAGCAGTTCCCTGCCTCCTTTTCTCTGTCTCTGTTTCCTTCCTCATTTAGGGTGTATTTATAGGCTTTAGAATGCCTAGAAGCCCTCAAAATTGGCCTTTTCCGAATTGGATTCAACTTGGGCTCGACAGGGACACGCCCGTGTGACACGCCCGTGTACGATTACTTTAGGCTATGCTCGAGCCTGTTAAATAGGCACGGCCGTGTGGTACACCAGTGTGAGTCATGCTTCGATTTTGCCAAATTGACACGGCTATGTGGTCTGCCCGTGTGAGGACATCCAGGCCGTGTTGATTTTGTACTTTAGCCTATTTTCTCCATTTTTGGCCCTTTTCTCGTTCTTTTCGCTCTCCTATGCTCTCCTAAGTATAAAACATGAAATTAAGGCATTAGGAGCATCGTTCACCAATTCTAAGGGAAAATCATCCATAAAATGTGTTAAGCATGGGGTAAAAATATATATAAATTACGGTTTATCACTTATCGACCCTACAGTAGGTTCACAGTCAACTTGGGCAACTTGTGCAACCCTAGGAAACATTTTAACTAAATGGGCCCACGCGCCCATATGGCTTGCCCATGTTGCCTACATGCCCAGGCCCGTGTGGATCACTAGGCCTGGCCCAAATTTCCACACGCTTGTGTGGACTACCCGTGTGGACCCACACGCTCATGTAACCTACACGACCACACCTTAGCCACTACACGGTCGTATGCTGCGTACAGCCATGTCTTCGTCAACCACATGGCCATGTTGTCACACACGGCCTACTATAGGGGCGACCACACGCTCGTGTGGCATCGACAGTGGGGTTTTTTAGCTTTCACCGAATCTTATTTTTCTGTGTTTCGGGTACACACCTATTTTGAAAGCAATGCAATAGCAACCTCGATCTCTTCAAAACCTAATAACAACAATCCAAAGGCCACTTAACAAATGATTTACGAGCCAACACTTAAGCCCAAAAATTACACAAGTGACTTACTGATGAAACAATCAATCTTTAACGTGGTTTAGGAAATCCCAGCGTAACCTTACTGCTCACCACGTTTTCCTACTTTAGAAACATGAAAAAAAGTTCCTTAACTTATATACCAAACATCCAATACAACAATTAAGCTTTAACCAACATGTTGAAAAAACCAAGTTCCAGAAACTAAAATCCCACTTACTAGAATAGTGCGAAACACGAAAATAATGAGACGAAAGGACTACGATACGAAAGATCAAAATCGATAGAGGAAGAGGAAAAAAGAAAATGCAGGGAGAGAGAGATGAAATGTCAGTTTCTTTCTTGTTTGACCGAAACTCTCTCGATCAAATGAGCAAAAATAAACTCCCACGCTCACATAGGGATTTGAACACAAGACCTCCAGTATAACACAACACACCCTTACCACTCAAACCAACAAGCTCATTCTGATATGGAACTACAGGCAATTAAATATAAGCCCATTGAACAGATATAGGGCTTAATTCTAAAAATTACAAAAATTGCCAAAGGTAGGACTTGAACTTGAGACCTCTCACACATACCTAGAACACTTAACCACTGAAGCATATACACATTGTGTCACCTTTTAACAGAAACAAAAATAAGAATTTTGGGGCGTTACAAAGAGTCTAACTAGTTTGGATTCATAAAATAGTTATAATTTTAACGATTGGTTTAAACTCATAAGTTGGTGTTTTTGGGCTAGTATAATGGTAAATTGATTGAATTTATATTGAATTTCAGTTTAGGTTCATTTGAGGAATCATTAAGGAAAATTGGAAAATTTGCTAGTGTGCTACGAGGAAGCGAAAAATAAGGTGTGGGTCCTAAACTCATAAAATTATTTAAAAATGTTAAATACCATGCTATATATGATAAATTAGCTTGCTGTTTGGATTGTCTTAATAACCAAATTATTAATTTTGTGAGTGGCCGAACTAGGTATGTTTCGAGCCTTAAAAGATTGACATGTTGGCAAAATTGCTTTGATAGTATGGATGTTTGATTGAGTTTGTAATTGCATATTTGAGTTATGAGATATGAGAATGTTTGACTGAATGATATAATGTGTTGAAATATTAAGCTTATATATGATTCAAACGCATGAGGTATTTGTTACATTGTGTACTGAAAAGGGTGCTATTTATCCACAATGAAAATCTGTAAAGTAAGTGAAATTGAATGATATTGATTGATACCAACACAATGGTAATTTGAAACATTGGAACATTGTTTCCATTTACTGAAAGTATGTGATTATTGAGGACATACTGAACATGTCAAATGGATGTAAAAAGTATTGAGATATGATTATGTATGAGATTGTGTGACATATTGCATATGCATTGGGTTGGGATTTTATGGTTGACGGAGGAGTTCTGTGGAGTATCGGCGGCATATTAGGTCTGCATTATTCGTAGTCAGTGCACTGCACCTGGAATACTGAGGGGATTGGCTATTTTATCGCATATTATATGTTATTGGCGATTGTATCGCACTATTTGATATCCGGTAGATTTTCTGCATTATTTATTATTCGGTGGTTTTGCCACATCAAGCTATGCTCATAATATTTTGGAGTTTGACATATAGGTTTTGGGGAACTCGTGGTGTGTAGCGGATGGTATGGGTAAGAACCTTTTTGCATTGAATCATGTGCATGACATATTCGAATGTTATTGATTTATGCTATGCATTGTATTTTTTTGTATTGAATGGTATCAGAATTAATAATTGTTACTCAAATGAATGATGAACTATGCTTATACGCCTTTTGACATCAATTTGATAATGGCTATGTAATGACATGAAATTCCTATGATGGTTTTGTTTTCTTCTATTAATGCTAATATGTTTCACTGTATTTGATGTTTTTCCCCGTTTAAATAATTATTCTACTCACACTGAGCTTTTCATAAGCTCACCCCCTAATAGTGGATAACTTTTTAGGTAAACCTCAAAATTAGGACTGGACTCAACATTTGGAGAATCAACTTAGACCTCGAATTATAATTATTTAATTAAGTATTATTAAGTCTTTATTGGTTTTGGCGTGTAATTTTTAATTATTTCTAGTCTGTGACTTGGTAACTTTTCTTTTAGGGATTTTTGCATGCATGAATTACTCAAGCATAATAATCGGATAATGCATGATATCGAGCTTAAGTAAAATTTGATACTATTCCCTAGTTTCCACTACATTGCAAATGAACTGTTTTTAAAAAACAAAGCGATAAGGCAACTAATTTTCCAAAATGACTTGAAAAATGGTTTTTCCGCTGTATTAGTTTAACTTCGAGTTTTTTTTAAAGAAGAGCGGTAAACGGTTTTTTTAAAATAACATTGTCAACAGTAAAATGAATTCTAAGCATACATGACCTAATGAATGAATGCTTTTAAGCTAACTCAAAGTACAACTACAGTTTTCTCTAAAATGAGTTTATTTACGTAAGTTAGCTTAGCCATTTCGATGGCTAAGGTAGCCTTCTCAATCTAGCCGTAACTTCTAGGCTGGGTTTGGGAGGTTACAAATCATAGCAAGCTTTAATCATATTCTTCTATAAAAACACGAATAGGTATTTTGGATCATTTTATAATCCTCCAACTACTATTCACTAAGTCAAATTTACCACATATGTTCAAATTATTTCAATTCATATAAATGAACAATTTTATGAGAATTTCAATATGCTTTTAGCATTCTAAATCCTTCAAGTATTTTAATAGAAACTTTACTATATAGTGATTCATAAAAGGTTGTAATAACAACCATTAGACGCAAGTTAAATCTTTTATGAACTATTAGTTTAATAATATATCTAAAGGTGATTGTACCTACCATAAAATAATATTATATCTTTTCATAATCAATGCCAGGACTTAACAAAAACTTCATATTTTATTTTGTTTTTGAAAAACTACTTTATGTGTACCTTTACTAGCATTATACCTTTAGGTATTTAGACTATTGGTCCAAAAATTCCATGAATTTAATTGTACTTAAGTTGCGTCTTTCTATTTTGAACAATCTATTCCATAGATTTATTCAAGATTCTCCTATGGCATGCAAACCATTGTTGACTACTTTTATTATCGGTTCCACATTTTCTCGAATTGACATAACGATCGAGATTTCTTTATTTTCACTATTTTAATCTTCAGTTTCAGGTACTTGAATCTCTTCTGGAGTTTTACTTATTAGTTATGTCTTGGGTCTTTTCTAGAGCACCCGCCTCCATTATATGAGTATCTAGAAGAATTTTCATCTTTGGAACCGATTAATCTATTATTTATTCTAACTGATTGTCCTATTGGGACTTTGATTCGAATTAAAATATTAGATGGTATATAACACTCAGTTATTCTCTTTAAGTTTCTAAATACATCTAACAGTTAACTTATAATAAAATGAGTTATTATTGTTGAACTTCTAGTTCAAATTACTCTCCCCAACTATCGAATCCAAATGATAATCATAAATCATGTCATAATTGAATCTCCAGTACATTCAAAACATCTAATAATACAAAGAGACTTGTAATTAATATATATTTTCAACTTTCTTTGAGGTTCACTCATCTTTGTGCGTTCTGGGGGAACAATTGGAACATATACACACATACAAAAATTCAAATATGAGAAATATTTAGCTCTTGATAAAAAACCAATTGTAATGGGGGAGTATTTATAACTTATTGACTTGATGCATACAACACTTAAATCAACATAATCTCATGTTGAAAGAGGAAGTTTAGTTCTTATAAGTAATGGTTTTAATCAGAATTGTTTAGTCAATAATTTCTCTAAACCATTATGCGCATAAATAATAAAAAATCAATCAATAAAAGACTGAGATATAAGCTCATCAGTATTAGCAAGATGAATTGTTTTAATTGCTTGATCTGAAATTGATTATTTAAACAAGTAATCTTGCAAACGACAGGTTGCAAGTTGATAACACATACGTGATTATTTTGTAGATGTATCTACCAGGAATCATATAATATAAAAATCATCCACATGGTGGATGAATGAGCCCATATTCATTTCAGAAATGTAAGACATTAAATTTCAACTTTAGCTAGTGAGTTTCTAACAATCAATTCTAATTGAAAATAAGCAACAAACGAAAATTCTTTCAATTAAAAAATCATCTGGTTTTTTAATGAATGTCAATATCAATTCTCAATTAATTTTATCATCATATATGATTCCGGATGGTCTAACTGGTCACACCAAGTAGTAAATGCATTTGTATCAGAAAACTTCTGGTTTACTTTAACATGCATTTCAATTGTACTAATAATGTCAATATAAATGTAACAATTTGATAATTTTACTGTCATTCCTTTTACTTTGTATCCACATATAAATACTATTGTGACATTTACTACTGGAAATGTCTAAATCATTGTGAAGTCTATTATGTCACTAAGTCAACAAAATAAATATAAATTCCAAACAATTGTATGCAATATTCATTTCAGGGAACATGCCAAAATCTTCAAATATCCAAAAAAATTATTAATAGCAAACTTTTAGAGTGTATCTTATTTTCCAAGTGTACAACAAGTACATAACCAATGAATTTTCATACATAAATTTTCTCTTTCGTAAGTTCTCATCAGTAATATTTTTCACGTAATTTTGCTTGAGAACTTATTCTGAATACTGTAGAGTTATACTCACAATTTAAAAAGAAACTTGCAACTTCAGGTGCATCCAACTGTAACGAGCTTTAGATAGAAATACCATATTCTATTGTTCATAAATAGACCTTTCATAGTCAAATATTTTACTTTCAACCCTTTAATAGGGATGATGACAAAAGAAGATCACAAAATTAATCACAATCAATTCAATTTAATAACAAGAGTAATCAATAACTCAATCCTCCCTTTTTTTTCATCCTTTCAAAATAGATAGTTATAACAATAATGATTCATATAAAATATAATCTTTTCTTCATTCACAATCTCAATATGATATCTATTATAATGAATATCTTTTAAAATTAATGCAGTAACCATCTCAAATTTTGTGCTTTTTAGATACTGATATATTAGCTCTTCTGGAGCTTTCAACTAATTTTATACTATTAAATATTGGAATAGGTGGTTTTTATTTTCTTTTGTGTTTGTGTTCAGATCGGGGAATGCAATAGATTTACCAAGACAAACTTATAAATGTCCCAATAGATTTTTTATTTCATAATCACCATCGCAAACATGCGTGGATTTCAAATCAAAATCTATCTATTCATGTTGTCATGATTAGTCTTCAATTATAATAAACATGATATAATAAATAAATTATAGTAAAATATACACGAGATTCTTTAACATCATTATTATCACCCTAGCTATTATCATGAGCACACGTAAGGATTATATAAATTTATTTGGATAATGATTACCCATAGTGCGCAGGCCTCAATTGAAGACTGAAATTGCAATAGCTCTATAAGGCAATCGACAACAACTTGAGCAACAGATTTGGAGTGACCGTATTATAAAATAAAAGAGAATCGTGTTGATAATGTGTTAACAAAATTAAAAGATAAAAAATAAAGAACAAAGAGTATGAGAGAGCAAAGAGAGAGCATATTTAATTGATTAATGAGAATATTTACAATGCTTCTCCAAAGTCTATATTTATAGGCATAAGAAGTATAAATGAAGTAGAAATCTAATTCTAATGACTATAGAATTTAAATTACATCAAGACTTATCTTGATCTTGATGGACATGCACTTAATAAAATATTCATAACAATATTAATATTTATATATTTTTATAATTAAATTTAAATAAGAATATTTTAAAAATTATTTAATTTGAATTCAAGTCGGGCTAGTCCAAAGACAATAAATTTTTGCCTAAACTCAACCCAAAATTAGGCTTGACTGATCAGGATGGGCCTATCATCCAACCTATGTACAGGTCTAGCCTTAAGATATTTGAAAAAAAGAAGAAGAGTCAATTGCATCCAATATCTCTAAATTATGACCATCATTTTAAATTGACCCACAAACTTCAAAATATTCTAATTACATTATTAAACAATAAATGTTATATCTTTCAATTCCTTCAATTATTAAAAATGTTAATTTAGCCATTAAAATTTAAAATCTTATGTGAAATAATTTAAAATAAAAATTTTGAAAGAAAAGTAAAATGTTACTACATAATTTTTAAAGGTAAAAATAAAAAATAAAGTAAAATAGAAAAAAAGAACATGGAGAGAATAAGCCTTAAATCTCTTGTAAAAACTTCAAAAACCTCAAAGCCAATATTTTTACAATATTTATTTTTCTTTAAACTTTTCTTTTTGAACTATGCCACATAAGATTTGACATTTCATTTAATGGTTAAATTAATAATTTTAGTGAAAAATTAACTTTCTTGATATATTATTGATAGTTATTTAAAATATTTTAAAAATTGTGGACCAATTTAGGATGAAGGTTATAGTTTAGAGATGTATGGTGCAATTACCTCAATATATATATATAAATTTTTTGAACTCAAAAGCTGACCTCTTTATTGAAGAACGGAACAAAGAAAAATAATTAACCACTAAAATGAATCCCTTAGTCGTGGGATTCCGTCCGATAGTTGCTTAAACAAGATCATTAACAATACTAGATAGAGAGCAACCAAAGAAGAAATGTAGTCATCAGAACGCAAATCCTCATAACCCTTCAAAGAAAACCAATAGTTCTATAGAGGTTCATGAAGACGACAGTCTTCTGCAGTCGTTGCTTCTACCAACGCCGGACCATCTTCGACCCAGTAGCCATCCTCAACTTGACTTAATCCCTCTTGCACCATTGCATGCGCTGTTTTGTTCCTAGATTTGCTAATGAAGTGGAAGGCGCAGGCGTAAAATTCCTTCGCTATCTCCTTTGCGGACCATGTAAGAGCACTTATACCTGAGAAATGATGTTCATGATTATTAGTCTTCCTAATAATAGATCTTGAATCTCCCTTGACTATTATTGACAGAAAACCCAACTCTTTAGCAAATCGGAGCCTGTGTATCACCGCAACTACTTCTGTTGCAAAGATCGAAAGAACAGGGTAAGTGATTTTACAACAAGCCCCCAAAATTTCCTCATTTTTATCTCGAATCACAACCCTTGCTGCAACCGTCTTTTGATTTAATCTAAACCCAGCATCAACATTTATTTTGACCACCCCTGTAGGTGGCAGAGACCATCGAACTTGAAAGCCGAAAACTACACCTTTATTTGTAGGGATCACAGAGACCAATTTCACACAATAGCTGCGAATGAAGCTAACAATCTCACCCACACTCTGGTTTGTTCCCTCATGCACCATATGATTCCGGGCAAACCATATAGCCCACAGTGTAACACAAATTTCATTATGTTTTGTTGTATGATGCATCTTCAATATCCAAGAAAGCCACTCATGGAAATCCATTTGAGCACTAACCACATGCAATGGGTAACTTAAAAAAAATATTTAACTAGAATAAATATTCTGTCCTTCAATTTTTTTATACAATTTTAATAATATTATAATAAATTATTAGATGTCTTTACTTGTATGAAACGATGGTTAAATCTTTTGTTAAAGACACTTGTTTGGCACGGTTAAATCTTTATTAATTAAAATTTTAATTAAAAATATTTAAAAAACAAACTTTTTATTAAATCAAATGACATGATTGTGTTAGGTATAAATTGTTTTAGGTTAAATTATGTTTATGACCCCTCTACTATATTTAAATTTAATATTTAGTATCTATACTTTAATTTGACATAATTTAGTTCTGCTACTTTTATAATATCATCTGTTAGTTTAAATAGTTGACACGCTTAATTATTTCAATTAAAACATTAAGGCTGAATTTTTTTTTAAAATACCTATTCCAATTTATCATGTTAAAATAGATTTTATTTTGTATGTGTGTTAGAAATATGTTTTTAAGATTAAAATATGCAATATAAAGATTAATCCTAAATTTCAACATAGTAAAGTATCGTATATAAAATTTGACTATGATTTTATAATGAATAAAGAAGGAAGAAAAGAGTTGAACAAGTGTCATTTAATTAGATACCTTTTAAGACATTAGTAGAGATGTTGTGTGAGGTAATAAACTATAATTAAAAAAAGTTAAAATTATGTAATAAGTTCATATATATTCTTCGTGAATTTAGAATTTAATTTTTATACTTTTATTTTAAAAATTAAAAAATTAAAATTTTAAAACAAAACTACAAAAGTTATAAAATTTTAAAATAAAACTATAAAATTTAAATTCTAAATTTATGAAAAATACAAAGATTTATGATATTTATTTACTTTAAAAAAAGTCTATGAACAATGTGATATTGTCCATTAATAATTTTAATTAATTGCATGAGAGAATTAAAGGGTAGATAGGGATTTCACCTTCTTAATTAAATGAATGCTTTTTAACATCTAAAAAATAAACATTTAATTTAAATCTTAAATCCTTTGGCCAAAAAGGAAAAAAATGTAATTTTTTATCTTTTTAAAATTTGATAATTCAATTTAAATAATTTTGACACAAAATTTTTAAAAAAATTGTAATTTTACCACTATGTTTGTTTTGCAACTAAATAAACTCTTATTGAATGAATGTCTTTGATTTTAACAAAAAATAAAAGGATAATTATTTGATATACAGTGAGTGGATTGAGGATGTAATAAATATTACATTTATTTATATAATTATTTTTTATTTTTTTACTACACCTTATAATACACTTGTCAAATATTAAACTTACTTGTAGAGTCTAAAAAACTCCACTCGCGATGTATCAAAATTTTTTTAAAAATAAAAATACTTACATTTTAAAACTAAATCACGTGACATAATGACTTAGGAAAATTTTGACAAGTACATTAGGAAAAACCTTTAATTTTGTTGCATATATGACAATTTTATTAGTTATAAAAAAATCATATAATCTTTAACAATGTGGTTAAAATTATTTTAAATTATAAAATTAAAAAAATTGAATATAAACACTTTCATATCTTAACAGCATTGTTTTTCACTCAAGTATTTGGGATTCTCCAAACATTTTTTTTACTTTATTCTCATGAATAAAAACAAAGAATAAAGCTTGTTTAGTTAGACAAAAAGGCATATAGTTAGTTTTACAGGCTTTTTTTAGTATATTAATCTAATTATTTATTGACATATGCACAGATGATGTGAAATTTATTAAATTCCATTTATTGAAGCTGTTAATTTTTAAGTTTAAAAAATTAATCTACTTGTAATGACTTTTTGAATGGGATGTAAGCATTTCTGGGTAGAGATCTTTTCATAGCATTCGGAGATTTATCTCTTATCTTCGAAACACATTTTGAATCACTCGATTTTGAGTTCAGAAGCTCAAGTTATGATTGTTTTAATAAAGATTATGCGAGCAAAATATCTGGATGGGATTATTATGAAAATTACGAATTACGAATTTTTAATTCGAGTTAAATCATATTGGGTTCAATTTTTAGACTTAATTTTTATTATATATGAGCTTAATATTATATTTATTAGGTTTTAATATTTTATTATTTGTTTATTCTAAATTTTGAATTTTTTAGAGTATTTTAAGTTATTTAGTAGTTTTATGTTTCTTAATCAATATGAAAATTTAATTTAAAACTACTTCTTGTTTAGATTAATTAGAGTTATTGTAATGGCTCGGTTTTCAGTGGTGTCGGAAAGTGCAATTTCGGAACCTCGTTTCGTGAATCGAGTTCGTAAACATTAAATAGGGATATTGGGGTTAGTATATAGATGAATTGAAAATCGGTTAAGCAATTTATCCGAAAATATGTTTAATTAAGGCCTAAAGACTAAGTTGTAAAAGTTCATGTAACAACCTGATATTTAATGGTGCTAAAAAAGGCAATTTCGGAACCCCATTTCCATAAAATAGGTCCGTAAATTTAAATATGAATATTTACAGGGTTAGTATAAAATTTTATTAAAGTTTGTTCCGTCAATTTTGTCTATTAATTGTTTAATTTAGGTACAAAGACTAAATTGTAAAAGTCTTATCGATATAGATTTTTAATTAGCTAAAAGTTCAAAATGATAAATGAACCATTTTGTTTGATCAATTAGAGGACGATGATGCTACCATCCACTAAATTTTGTTAATTGAGATTAAGATTAATTAATTAAGGTTTATTTATGTTAATTAAGTGATTAATGAATTAATCTAAGTATATATTAAACTTAAGTGAAAATTTCTGTTCATCTTTTCTTCTTCAATTTAACAAAGCTTAAAAACCCAAGGGAGAAGCCATTTTTGAAGTTTTACATTTGGTCTTCAATTGGTATGTGATTTCAAGTCATTTTCTTGTAATTTTTATGTTTTTGAGGTCATGGGAACTTGATTTAGCCCATGTACCAATTTGTAAAATTGTTAAAGTTTTTGAAAGTTTCCATTGCTGATTTCTTGAAGAAAATGATGTTAAATTGATAGATTTTAAGCTTAGATTATGAAAAAGGACTAAATTGTAATGTTTGGTTCTTAGTTTTGTAAATAAGGACTAAAGCGAATAAATTATAAAATTGATGTGAAATCTCAGTAATAATAGGTAGTAAAGGGACTTTAATGAATGTTATTGAGGTCAGTTTTTAAAACAAAGCTCAAAATTGAAAGTTATGGCTATTTCAACTTTAGGGACTAAATTGAAATAAATGTAAAACATAAGGGGTATCAAAAAATAAAGTTTCATAGGTTCATTTATATCATGGAATAGTGTATAAATGTTTGGTATTGATGAATTGAATGGAATAATTGTATATATTAATAATTGAATCAAACCAGTGATAATTGAGGAAAAACCAAAATTGTTGATTAGTCCCTGAAGATTTATTTGTTTTTTGTTTTGACTTGGTAAGTTCGTATGGAACTTACTATTTTATTTTATGTTATGTTGATTAGTGTTCTATTTTATTTAGGTATTGGATTGAAATGAATCAGCAAATTTGACATTTTTAACAAAAAAAGGACTGATTGTGAATTTATGAGAATATTTGTTATATTAAAATAGAATAGAATGTAAATGAGAATATTGAATGAATATATATCTTATATGAGAAATGAAATGATGTACAAGAAATGATAATGTCATGATACGAAAATGATGATGGAGTGAACTTAGTAAAATCTTAAGATAAATATGACATGTCATTAGGGTTATACACATAATTGATCAAGGATTTACATGATGTTACGAGATCTAGAATTTGTTGCAGATCCTTAGATTATACATATCATTAGTTTAGCCCGTGTGAGAAACCTTAATATGATGTCACCTTGTGTGAGCAATCCGATTACAATGTCAGCTTGTGTGAGGAACCCTGAAATACTGTCAGCTTGTGTGAACACTACATTCCCGTATATCCAAATCCGTTTTACTATATTTCCACCAGGCGACATCCAATTGATTGAAAATGAAATTTAAAACATGAATTGAGAATGAAATGGCATAGATGATACTTGACATGTAGATTGCTATGTGATTATGTTTTATAAGTTGACGGTATTACAATTTGAGAACGTAACTAATGTATTCGATTTGTGGTGATGTTGCATGTTAGATATGTATTCAAGTGCCAAGGAAATTTAATTTGTAGCTATTAGAATAAGTTTTATGCTTAAATGATCAAATTAAGCTTTAGTTTCCATATGAGCTTACTAAACATCCTATATGCTTACCCCATTTGTTTTCCCTTTTCCTTGTAGATCGTCACCTTGCGGAATACGTCAAGCCGTATCGATTTTGAAGCTCACACTATCCTATCATCGAATTGATAGCTTTTTGATCATTTTGAGTTTTGGGGTTGTGGCATGTATATAGGGATGAGATGTTAAGAAAATGGTCACTATCTTGATCATTTTGTATGTTTGAAATTTGTGGCAAATGTTAAAATATTGAAAAGTTAGTATGTACCAAATGGTGTATGAACTATTTAATGCTTGATGTGGTTCAATTGATGATTTTAAACTTGAATATATCATTAGGTATGCTAAAAGTTGAATATTGAAGAAATGGTAAGTTAATTGAATGGATGTGCATATATGCTCAAGTGCTTGAAATGGAAATGAAATAGCATGATTCTATATGACTTGGCTTAGGTAAAAGTTGATAATTGAATGGTTTGGTTGGTTTATTTGAAATGGTATTTGATGTAATGTATGGAAATAGGTAGTTGGTAATAGGTCAAACCTATGTTTAAATAGTTGAATGGAAATGGTTAAATGACTTGTTAGGTACCACTATTCCGTTAGCCACATCATTTTTGGTGATGGAACACTCTAAAATACCCCCATAAATCTCTTCTTCTTTGATATTCAGGAATGAACATGAAACCCCTCAAATTTTTCATTTAAACCAAAACCAAGAACTCTCCCAATTTAATCAACCATTAATGACATTGGAAAGAGTTAAGCGATAGCTAGGTCGAGTAAGGCCACTCGAATCCAATGGCCACGGTAATAAAAGGGGCAGCTGCTAGGGTTTGTGAGAGGAAAAGAAGAAGAAAGAATAGAAAAAAGGGAAAAGATAAAAAATAGTAAAAAAAAGGAAAGGTCCAGAAAAAAGGAAAAAAATGGAAGTGGAAATTCTAAGTCAACATTTTTTTTTACCATTTAACGATTGAGTGATTAGTTTGATCAATCTTTTTAACGACGATGACAAAATTAATAAAAAATTTGTTAGGGTGACCAAAATAAAATTAACCCCTATCTAAAGTGAGAATAGGATAGTTTACGCATTTTTATTTGAAATCAATACAGATGGAGTGGTTCAACGAACGTTAGATATAACAGCAACAGATGAAGTCATCAAGGATCATAATGCGAAGTGGTTGCAAGGCTTGTATAGTGATCTGGGTTCATGTTTTGTGCTTGATGTCAATTTATAAAGTGCTTGGAAGGGTCTCCTTGCTTAGAATTGCAGGTTTCATAGGGTGATTTTAAAAATGGACAATATAACAGTGGTGAAAATTTTATGTTCTCTGGAGTAGGCTAAACACAATGCTTTAGTTAGGAGAATAAAAAATACACTTAGTTGGTAAACACAATGTTTTAGTTAGGAGAATAAAAAATATACTTAGTTGGTCATAGGAAGTAAGGATACAACATGTTTTTGGTGAGGGTAATTTTGTTCTTGTGGCCTTACTAGTATGGGGTTGAATTCGAGTCTAGGTCAGATCTTGAGAGAACTGCATGATGATGCATGCCAAGTTGGGCATAGCAGGATATCTTAATTGTAACTCTTTTATTTTCTTTTTTTTCCACAAATATTAAAAAGTATGTTGGTGTTTAATCTTCTTAGAATATTCAGTTTGAAATTATAAAATTTGATGCTTTAGATCTCATTCATCTCTCTGTTTTATTTTTTTAATCAATCAAGTAGGTATATTTATTGGTAATTGAAAAGTTAATATTAAATAATTCTATGCATAATTTAATTAAATTATATTTTTTCTGTAACGCCCCAAATTTTGAGCCTAGAAGTATTAGGTCTTGAGCATGGGAACAGTTAGGAGGCAGGACATAAATGATTAGTTGTGCAAGAAGTGACACAAATGTGTATTTATTTTAGTGGTTAAGTGTTTTAGGAAGTGTTGGAGAAGTCCTGAGTTCAAGCCTTGGCTTGTGCAAAATTTTGTTTTTACTTGAATAAACCCTGCCTCTAGTCAGTATATTTCTTAAATGAATATGGGTATTTCATGACATAAAGGGCCTATTGGTTTAGGGGATAAGTGGTGTGTTATTGTAACTTGAGGTTTGAGGTTCAAGTCCTGGTATGCGTAATAGGAGTTTTATTTTATTGCTAGTATCGTGGGAGTGTCCTAGCTCAACCGAATTACTGAAAAGTTGGATTGGAATTTGAAATTGGTGGTTGAGGAAGGGGTGGACGTTTTTGGGGAGTGGATTGAGGAGTTTCGGTTGTTAGGGAGATTTGGGGACGAAAATTTGGATAGAAGAGGTTGTGTGGAGTTCAAAGTAGTTGGTGGAGATATGTGAAGAGGTTTTCAAGGAGTGGATCAAGGGAAGGAAGTAGTGGTGCCGAAATTGAACTCTTTCTCAGAAGAATTTGGCTACCATCTGTCATTTTGGCATTTTCCTCCTAGTTCTGACGTTTTCGGTTTTGGGAGTTTTCTCTCTACTTCATCTTTCGATATTTCTGCTTAGGTGCCCTACTGTCTTTTGCTTTCTACTTCTGTTTTTCTGTGCTTACTCCCTCTTTCAATCGATTCTAGTCAGTGACCTTCTCCTTTTGTCATTTGCCGAGTATCCCTTTCTCTCTTCTCTCTATTCCTTCGGCTTTTATTGAGTTTTCCTCTTGCATTGTTAAAGCCGAATATCATCTTCTCTCCTCCTCCTCCTTCGATTCTTCTGTAATTAACAGATCTCCCCTCTTTCTCATACTGTTACTTTGACTGAATACCTCATTTTTCCTCTTCCCCCAATCGATTCCCTCTTGATCGAATAATACTCATTCTTTCACCTTCTCTGTGCCGATTCTCCTATGCTCTCTGTCGTTTTTGGTGATAATACAACTATTCAGTTATGCTCACTCTCTTCTCTTTTTTTTCTACTGTAATAGTTTTCCATCTAACAACTCTTTTCTCTGCCGATTACTGTTAGGAGGTGCGACTGTTACATCTTATGCCCCAGTTCGAGTGGGTGTTTCTAGGGGTAGGCCGAATACTACTGTCGTCTATTCTTAGTCTGCACTTTCGGTAAGTTGCTATACACTTGGTTCATCTATTTGCACGTATGGTATTAGTTAACAAGTTACGATTGGGATGCAGGTAATCTTTAAGGATTCTAAGTAATCCTTTGCAACGGTTTAGTGTGATCGATCAAGGTGAGTGATAGGTAATATCTTGAGCAAGTTTTTTGGGTTAGGGTTCTTTTCAATTGATTGGTAAGCGACTAACCGAAGTTTCTGATTGTGTTAGGTTGGGGTTCTTGATAAACCATAATATATACATATTTTTACCCCATGCTTGGCATATTTTTGGAAGGATTGTCATAAGATTTAATGAGTTTGATGCTCCTAAACATTTAATTTCATGTTTTATACTCAGGATAGCTAAGGATAGCAAAAATAGCAAGAAACAGGCCAAAAACGGACAAATTGGGCCTAATTCAATGTTTAACACGGCCTAGGCACTTCCACATTGGTAATCCACATGCCCGTGTGTGACACACGGGTAGGCCACACGCCCGTGTGTCATGGCCGCGTCGACATTAAACCAAGTCAGAATCGCACACAGCCTGAGCACCTTCACACGGGCGTGTCACACGACCATGTCCCTATCGAGCTCAAGTCTAATTCTTCTCGAAAAAGGCTAAGTTTGGGCTATTTTGGGTATTCCAAAGTCTATATAAACATCTTAAAGGAGGATCAAAGGGGGACGGAGGGTAGAAAGCTGAAAATACTTGAAGAACAGCCATCGGAGTCAGCTCAGAAGCAAGATCTCCTTCAAGACTGAAGATCTCCATTCAATTTTCCTTAGAAGTTCTTTGAGTTTCTTTATGTTTTGTTGTTCTCCCAATTTGAGATGTTTTCCTCTATTGTTATGAACTAAATTCCTTAAATACCTAGGGAAGTTGAAACCCAAGACGGATCTTATTACTATTTGAATTATATGATAAATAATTGTCGTTTTCTTAATTATGAGTTTTAATCCTTGCTTTAATATTCTAGGATATTAATTCAGGTTTTGATGTGCTTATTCAGTGGAGCAAAAGTCCCTGTTTAAGAGTAGATCCTCCATAATTAAGCGGAGTTGCATGCAATCCTAGAGATAAGACGACATAAATCTGCCGGATTAGAGTCAAATCTAATAAAGGAATCTATAGATCGAGTTAATGTGACAATAGGGGTTTTAATTAGAAAGAGATTTTGATTAATCGACCTAAAGTCAGTTGTTTTTAGTCTCGAGAGAGATATTAACATAAACTAGGGATTTCTACGGATTAAGTCAAGTGAATAAATCGTCTAATTCAGAAGTACTAAGGGAAGTATAGGTGGATTCTTCCTTGGGTATTGTCTTCTCCATCTGTTTTCTAAAAGTATTTTCCAACTTTATTCTCTGTCGCGTTCTTAGTCAATTAGATAGTTAATTTTAGTTTAAAAACATCCCTTAAATTTTTAGGCTAGATAATAAAAAAATAGTAATCACTAGTACTTTTAGTCCTTGTGGATACGATATTTCCGGTCTCACCATGACTATACTACTATTCAATAGGTGCGCTTGCCTTAGTCGAATTTTTTAGTTAGTTTAGCGACCATCAAGTTTTTGGCACCATTTCCGGAGATTAAGATATTAGGAACGCTCGCTTTCTATTACTTTGGCCATTTTTTTTACTTTTATTGCAATTTACTTTTTGTTTTTAGTTTAATTTTTCTTTTCAATTGCTTCTGGCAGGTGTCTCTAGTTTATGACTAGAAGGAACCCATCAGGACCTTTGCTTTTTGACAGTGAGATCGAGAGCACAGCTCGCAGAAACTGAAGAGAAATAAGGTGAAGTCTACAATACATAGAGGAAGAACGAGAGGGCGATATCCATGTTACAACCGAGGAGATGGCTGAAAATCAAAATAATCCACTGCCTCCTGTGGTTGCCACAAATCCAGTGAATCAGAATCCTGATCCTCGTACTATGTACGGCTATGCTAAGCCTAATCTAACGGGGCTGAATCGAGTATTGTTAGACCTACAATTGCTGTAAATAATTTCAAACTGAAACCTAACACTATACAAATGATTCAACAGTTTGTTCAGTTTGATGGTTTGCAGGATGAAGACCCAAATAATCATTTGGCCAACTTCTTAGAGTTCTGCAATACTTTCAAAATAAATGGCGTTTCTGATGATGCCATTCGCCTTCGATTATTTCCCTTTTCGTTACAGAATAATGCTAAACAATGGTTGAACTCGTTTCCACGAGGGTCAATCACTACTTAGGAACAAATGATCGAAAGTTTTTTGCTTAAATACTTTTCGCCGGCCAAAACGACAAAGTTGAGGAATGATATCTCTTCTTTTGTGCAGATGGACTTAGAAACACTTTATGATGCATGGGAGAGATACAAGGATCTATTGAGAAGGTGCCCTCACCATGGGTTACCTCTTTGGCTACAGGTTCAAACTTTCCACAATGGTTTGAATCCCTTAACTAGACAAATGATCGACGCAGATGCTGGTGGAACTATCAATAATAAGACACCTGAAGAGACTTATGAGTTCATAGAAGAGATGTCACTAAATAATTATCAGTGGCAAGTCATGAGGACAAAGCCGACAAAAGTAGCCGACGTTTTTAACGTCGATTCGGTTGCTATGCTTTCAAATCAGGTAGAACTTTTGAATAGAAAAATTGATGGTTTACTTGGTTCTACGCAGGTTCATCCAGTAATGCAGTGCAATGCAAGTGGAGGTGGAACGAGCAATTCAGAGTATCCACTCTACGGCCCTAACATGGAGAACGAGCAAATGAATTATATGGGTAATAATCCTCGACCTCAAAATAATCCTTACAGTAACACTTATAATGCAGGTTGGAGGAACCACCCAAATTTCTTATGGGGAGGCCAAGGGAATCAAAGACCATCACCTCCTCAAGGCTTCCAACAACAACCTTACCAGCAAGAGAAAAATCTGAACCTTGAGAAGATGATGACAAAGTTTATTTCAGTAGCGAAAAATCATTTTCAGAACACTGAAACTACACTTAAAAATTAGCAAGCATCAATTCAAGGACTTAAAAATCAAATAGGACAGCTGGCTAAGATGATTTTGGAGAGACCACTAGGAAGTCTACCTAGTAACACTGAACCCAACCCAAAAGAGCATGTGAAAGTGGTTACACTAAGGAGTGGGAAAGTGTTAGCTGAATCTGAAAAGCAGGTGCCACAGGAAGCGGATAGAAAAAAGGATGAGGAAGTAAAACCTGAAAACAATAAAAAATCGATGCTGAGGGAATATAAACCACCAATCCTGTATCCAGCAAAGTTGAAGAAAGACCGCATGGATGCACAATTTAGTAAATTTCTTGAATTGTTTAAACAATTGTATATTAACTTACCTTTTGTTGAAGCTATCTTGCAGATGCCTACATACGCAAAATTTTTGAAGGAGCTTCTAACAAATAAAATAAAGTTTGAAGAATTGTTTACGGTGGAACTCAATGAGGAGTGCTCGGCCATACTCCAAAATAAACTGCCAACCAAACTGAAAGATCCAGGAAGTTTTACTATTCCCTGCTTAATTGGTAGTTTAAATGTAGAGAAGGCACTAGCTGATTTAGGCGTTAGCATTAATCTGATGCCCCACAAAATGTTCAAGCAACTTGGCATTGGGGAACCAAAACCTACTAGGATGAGTATTCAACTAGCTGACAGATCTGTTAAATATCCTAGGGGTATTATTGGGGATGTACTTGTAAAAGTAGATAAATTCATATTTCCTGTTGATTTTGTTGTGCTTGACATGGATAAGGAAGTTGAGGTGCCTTTAATTTTAGGTCGACCATTTTTAACCACTGCTAGGGCTCTTATTGATGTGGGTGATGGTAAACTTGTGCTTAGGGTAGGTGACGAAGAAATTATTTTTAAAATTTATGATGCCATGAGATTTTTTAGGGAACAAGATCACTCCTGTTATTTTATTGATTCTATTGATCATGCTACTCAAGATTCTTTACAGGAAATCGTACATAAGGACACGTTGGAACTGTGTCTTGCCTAAGGAGAGAAGGTAAATGACGATGATTTTGCGATAGGTAAGATAAAAGCTAAACTAAATTCCAATGAGCCTTCACTGAGACAGAAGAGCAATGAGGGTATTGAGGTAAACAATGAATCAAAATTAAAACCCTCTGTTGAAGAACCTCCTAAATTGGAATTAAAGCAACTTCCAAATCACTTAGAATATGCATTTCTTGGAAATAATTCCACATTACCAGTGATTATTGCTTCAGATTTATAGCCAACTGAAAAGGACGAGTTACTCCAACTGTTGAAAGAGCACAAAAGAGCCATAGCTTGGAAAATTTTTGACATAAGAGGGATCAGTCCTTCTGTTTGCACACATAAAATTTTAATGGAAGATGAATATAATCCTTGTGTGCAAGCTCAAAGAAAATTGAATCCTAGTATGAAAGAAGTTGTAAAAACTGAGGTAATTAAACTTCTAGATGTTGGAATTATTTATCCTATTTTTGACAGTTCTTGGGTGAGCCCTGTGTAGGTTGTTCCTAAGAAAGGAGGCATGAATGTTGTGGCTAATGAGAAGAACAAATTGATCCCAACATGAATAGTCACGGGATGGCAAGTTTGCATTAACTATAGGAAATTGAACGATGCCACAAGAAAAGATCACTTTCCCTTACCATTCATCGATCAAATGTTGGAAAGATTATCAGGACATTTGTATTATTGCTTCCTAGATGGACTCTCTGGTTATTTCCAAATTCTGATAGCTCCTGAAGACCAAGAGAAAATGACATTTACATGTCCATACGGTACGTTTGCTTATCGACGAATGCCTTTTGGATTATGTAAAGCTCTTTTGCTTATCGACGAATGCCTTTTGGATTATGTAATGCTCTTGCTACTTTTCAGCGATGCATGTTGGCCATTTTTTATGAACTCGTGGAAGACATTATGGAGGTATTTATGGATGACTTCTCGGTATTCGGTAACTCTTTCCATCTTTGCCTTGAAAATTTAAAACGAGTTCTAATGAGATGTGAGGAAACGAACCTTGTTCTGAATTGGGAAAAATGTCACTTCATGGTTTGTGAAGGGATTGTGTTAGGCCACAAAATTTCTAGCAAGGGAATCGAGGTTGACAAAGCAAAAGTTGAAACTATTGAGAAATTACCTCCCCTAGTTCAGTTAAGGCTATTCGTGGCTTTTTGGGTCATGTTGGATTTTATAGAAGATTTATTAAAGATTTTTCAAAAATAGCTAAGCCTTTAATGAATTTACTAGAAAAAGATGTGCCTTTCAATTTCAGTCAAGACTGTTTAAAAGCATTTAATACCCTTAAAGATAAATTAATTAATGCTCCAATTGTAGTTGCACCTGATTGGAATTTACCCTTTGAACTAATGTGTGATGCGAGTGATTTTTCAGTGGGCGCGGTTCTTGGACAGTGGAAAGACAAGCACTTTCAACCGATCATTATGCTAGCAAAACTTTGACAGCCACACAAGAAAATTATACGACAACTGAGAAAGAACTGTTGGCTGTGGTTTTTGCATTCGATAAATTTAGACAATATTTGATATTATCTAAAGTTGTCGTTTACACTAACCATTCAGCTCTTCGATACCTCCTTACTAAAATAGATGTAAAACCTCGACTAATAAGATGACTTTTATTGTTGCAGGAATTCGATTTAGAAATTCAAGACAAGAAGGGAGCAGAAAATCTTGTAGCAGATCATCTATCTAGATTAGAAAACCCACATCTCAAGGATCTTGATGAACATGAGATAAATGACTCATTCCCTGAAGAACAACTTTTAGCTATATCTGACTCCGTGGAACCTTGGTTCGCAGACATTACGAATTATTTAGATACTAACGTTACACCAAAAGGGCTGTCACATCAGCAAAACAAACGCTTCTTTACTGATGTGAAAAACTACTTTTGGGAAGATCCCTTTCTTTCTTGTATATGTGCAGATCAAGTCATTAGAAGATGCGTTACGAAGTCAGAAGCAATTAGAATCTTGGAATATTGCCACACAGGACCGACTGGAGGACATTATAATGGGACTAGAACCGCACATAAAACACTCGAATCAGGTTTTTATTGGCCCACACTATTCAAAGGCGCCAACAGGTATGTTACTTCTTGTGATAAATGCCAACGAACAGGTAATATCTCTAAACGTGACGAAATGCCTCAGACGTCCATGCTTTCATGTAAAATATTTGATGTATGGGGTATTGATTTCATGGGTCCATTCTCCCTAGCTCATTTGAGAATAAATACATCTTAGTAGCTATTGATTATATGTCTAAATGGGTAGAATCCCAAGCCTTACCTACTAATGATGCTAGAGTAGTGGTGAGGTTCCTTAAGAAACTCTTCTCTCGATTTAGAACACCTAGAGAAATTATCAGTGATAGGGGCACTCATTTCTGTAATACTCAACTTGATAAAACCCTTAAGAAATATGGAGTTTACCATAGAATAGCTACCTCTTACCATCCTCAAACTAGTGTGTCGAAACCATTTTTTTATTTTGGAAAAAACGAGGATCGACTTTTAAAACGGAGTGTGGAGTCGCCACCAATCTTTTTGTTTAGGTGTGATTAGATCACCTAATAAAACATTTTATTCCATTTAAATCAATTTTAGTCTACGTAAATTTAAAAAAATTGGTTCGGGAGCCTGTTACATATGAGGAAGGGTTAGCACCCTCACTACGCCCAAAATTGGTACCAAATTGATTAAGTGTTGCCCTTATGTCTAAGATTTTAAAAATTTGGAAATATGGTTCCTTTTAAAACATTTGAATGGCTCAAGTTGGTCGTCAAAATTTTCTTGTCTCAAAGGAACACAGCACCACATCCAGCACGATAGGACACGATCCTTTATTCCTTCGAAAACACGATTAATTTTTTACTTCCAAAAGCTCAATAATTGAAATTTACAAAAGGATGCCCAATTATTTAGTCCAATGAAAAACCGAAACCTAGCATGGTAGGGTACAATTTTTCGAATTTCTAAACATTGAACATTGCCTTAAAAAACTTTAAGTGAACAATTGTAAACTAGCTCAAAACACATTGATCTCACTTGAAATAAAATGGAATAATTGATTTTAAAGAATTGGAAATTATAAAGCAACATTTGTAAATCAAAAGAAAAATAATAAATATGGGATAATATGCACACATAAAATACAACACTTGATAAATGAAGATAATATAACTTTATTTAACCAACTAACATAACAAACAATTAAATATAACTAATCTAAGAAAAATGTAACCAAATTTTCAAGCATGGATGGAGAATATAACAATACAAAAACGAATAAATAATATGCAACAACAATATATATGGCATAATATAAAACAATCAATACAAAATGTACAAAACAAAATGGAAATTAGAAGCCAATGTGGTATAAGACTATTTTAAAATAATGATGAACTGATGAACACATAATATATATAACATATGAATTGATGAATTGATGGATTTAAAATAATTTGTATAAAAAACTAGGGATATATATATAATCATTAAAATAAATGTTATAGAATTAAGACATTTGAATCAAATAATATGCAAAGTGTTAAAAAAAATTTGTTTAAAATTAACAATATACACACAATAAAGGAAAACTTAAATAATAAATAAAATATGAAAGGATAATAAAAATATATAATAAAAACTTCACCTTCAACAAGCGTAGATTTCTTTTTTGTTTTCAATAGCCTTTTTTCTATTCTGAGTTTATTCTATATCAAACTATAAGTATTTTGTTGGTTCATAAAAATAAACACCAAATTAATCAAAGATACCAAGAAAAAAACTATATTGAGAAAAATATTTCTTTATTTTCCGATCGCCTGGAAGGGACAAAAGGACCCAATAAATTCTTAATTGGAATTAGAGGATCTTTTTTAATTGATTGTTTTATCACATTGTGATATTTTACATCGTTGAATGGGCCCATGTGAAAACAATTAGATGATGACAAAATTACCAAAGATTGGGATTCCTTATTTCTGTTCAAGAGCGTATGAATAGTTCCGTGATTTTGGCTAATTCCTTCTGTCGTGTATCCCCGATTAATGCAACCTCAGATGCTTCAATTGTTGATTCGAGTATTGAGCGAAAGGTTACACCTATGGGTCTGTATTGTGGGTCAACCCTACTACACTAGTACCAATAGGCGGCATAGAGGAAGAAGCACAACGCCTAGGAATCAACAACACGAAAACTTTGTTATTAATGATTCCCTTTCTTTATCGGGATCGGAACTAAGAGAAATGGTTGGGACGAAAAAGCTTTTATTGTGTCGCTTAAATTATATAGGAATTCTTGAACCCAAGAGTTAAGAATAAGAAGTTCTTCATTCCCCAAAATAGAATAACCACTTAGAATAACGAAATAGATTAGATTGGTCGAGAAGTGCAAAATCGTATGGATATGATCCTCATTGTGCAGCTTGATCAATTGGATCGTTTCTTTTTGGATTCCTATACGAAGCTTTTGTAGATGTGTTTCCGGGTATTCTTTTATCATTTCGTCCAACAGGAAGAGTTCCTCTACTTCTATGAATTGTTCTAGAATACTCTTTTCTAGAATATCATTCAAAAAAGTTTCGGATTGCCTAGTATCCCACCAATTAGTAATCCAAGATTTCAGACTTTTATTAAATGAGAGAGAGATCCACCAGGGCAAAAATACTATAGATGCAAGATATAGAAACGGAAGATCAGGTAACCCGTGAATCCAACGAGTTGGTTTATAATAATTCATGAAGGAAATTATCATATTTCCGCAAGTCAATTAGATGCGAAATATAAAAATTGACTTTTTTTCGTAGTTGCACAAGAGGTTTTGTTTTTTGTTGGAAGCCCTCTTTTTTATTTTTATTTTAAGGAATTGCTTAGTCGTCTAGTAACAAGTAAGAGTTCGGGAGATATAGAAAGATGCAAAACTCTATATTTCTATTCTATTTTTTCTTTATTTAAATTCTATATACATACGCAATAGAGGAAGATAAAATTCGTTTTATTTGTCTCTCCAAATTCGAATTTCATTTCACAGAAGGAAAAATTCGCTTTTTATCTTGTTGCTAGAGGTTTAGGGTTTAGGGTTTAGGGTTTTAATCATCAAAATAAATGTTATAGAATTAAGACATTTGAATCAAATAATATGCAAAGTGTTAAAAAAATTTGTTTAAAATTAACAATATACACAATAAAGGAAAACTTAAATAATACATAAAATATGAAAGGATAATAAAAATATATAATAAAATATGATTTTAGGAAATAAACTATGTACATAATAAATTTAAAAACATATATATACATAAATAGATTTTAGAAGCAATTATATATAAAAATAACATGGAATTAAATATGTATCTAGGATGAAATATATGTACCAATATATATAAAAACATTTGAACAAAATATTATATAAAATGTTAAAATAATATGATATAACAAGAACTTCAAAATGATGATTTTATAATAACAAAGTAAAGTCATTAAAATAGCTCAACACATATATAAAAATGTTAAGAATTTTAAAATAATAAGTATTTCAAATAGAAAGCTCAATTAAAATAATATATATGTACAAATATATATAAAAATATTTAAATAAAATATTACATAATGTTAAAATAATATAATATAAAAACTTCAAAATAATTATTTTTTAAAACAAAGTAAAAATTATTAAAGTAATCTCAACACGTATAAAAAGTATTAAGTGAATTCTCTTCAAAACAATGAATTATAAAAGTAGAAAACTTAATTAAAATAAATTTAAAATGAAAGGGATAATTTATAAATAAAATAAAATACTGGAATTAAAATAGGGACCAATGCGCAACGCGTGCGAATGCACAGGGACCAAAGCTGGAAATATTCCAGATCTCGAAATGCAACGTCAAAGTGCGAATCAAAATGCAATAGCACACAGATTTTAGGAAAAATTTAAGAAAATAGATAAAAACGCAAATAGGAACCAATTGAAATGCGGCCCAAAAGGGGAAAGACTAGCCACAGAAATTTCCCATTTGAAGCGCAAAAGTGCCGATCTGGGTCCTGGAGTGGGTTGACGCGTGGACCCCCTCCCCTTAAATGACGCCACTTTATTTTGTTCCAAAATTAAAAGAAATTGAATGGCAATCTGCCATTTCCACAAGCCACAAACTGAATACCCATTTGCTAGGGTTTCAGCGCAGCAGCCCTAATGTTCTTCATCCATTTCGACCATTCAACCACCATTTCACCATTATAATTGGTGAATGAAGCAGAGGCGCTCTTTATTTCCACCAAAGCCAAGTCTCAAAGCTTATTTTCATTCGAAAATCCTCATCTCAAACTCTGATTTCGACGGAGGAGACAAGGATCTCGTCATGCATCTACGAAGGTAAACCTCTCTCATTTCTCTTTTTTTTAAAAAAAAAAGAACTTTAGTCTACGAAACAAAATATATGCAAAAAAAAAAATAGAGATATTAAAATGAAGGAGGGTAAAAAAATTGAATCACCTTCTGATTTCTTTTGCTGATTCTTTGTATTTAGTATCCGTAAATTTTTAGATTACAAAAAAAGGCTTTTTATAGCCGGAAAAATAAGAATTAAAAATACAAGGAATCTATTTTCCTTTTTTTTTGCTATTGTATTCTGTTATTGCTTCTTCTCGTGAATTCTGTTGCAGGAGTGGCCGTACGGAGAAGAGGCCCTGGTGACGTGGAGACCGTGTGAGGGAAACTGCTTGTGGGAGCCCGACCCTCTGGCGCTGCTCTAGCGTATTTCAGAAACCTCTAGAGTTTCTAGTGTTCTCAGGCTATTGAGCATCTTTAGGTTGTTTATGAATTGGGTTAGGGGGTTTTGGGTGTAGTTTTTTTTTGGGCTACTCGATGTAATTAGGTTAGGTCTAAATCAATAGGTTTGGGTTTAGTTTAATTTAGGCCCGAAATTTTGTAAATGGAAATAGGACTCATAAATAATTTGGATTATTATTTATTTCTGTTTAGTTTTGTTATTTTATTTTTTGGTTTTTGGTTTTTTATGGGCCCGGGAAAATTGGGCCTATTATAGCTGCCCCTGTTTGCTCATTATCGTGTAACGAGAATAGAGCAAAGATTTCAAATAGGGCCAATTTTGCCCAGTTTTGCTGAATCTTAACTGTAACTTTAGGGAAATAGAACTGGTGGTGAAATCTGCTCCATTGCTAATACATGGAGATAAGATTCGCTATCCTCAATTTGCTCCACAACTGCTTAGGGAAATAGATCTTCAATCTTTAGTCTGCTTGTGACAGCCCTAAAGTGACCCTAGTCGGAAAGCGATTTCGGGACCGCTAAACCGAGTCACCAAATTATTTGAATATGATAATTATTGTCTAAAATATGTGAATATGAATGTGTGAAAGTTTTAAGCTTCGATTTAGTTAATTGCATGTGAATTTAGTAAATAGGACTTATGTGTGACACTTTTGAAATGTGATAGGTTAATCTATAAGGATCTATTAGTGCATGTAATCAAAAGGGTGGACTTGCATGTCAATTTCCCCACTTAATTAGTAGTGGCCGGCCATGATAATGAGGGTGGACAAAGTGTGATGGGTAAAACATGTCATAAACATGTTGTGTTAATGTTTTATGTTAGAAATGATAAAATAAGGAGCATGGTAATAAAATAATGAAAAGGAAAATGATGAAGAAAAAAAAAAGAAAAAAGTTCTCATGTTGTTGAACTTGGCCGAATAGAAGAAAGAAAAAAAAGGGAAAGAGCTTGGAGAAAATCGGCTGTGGTGGTTCACTAGACTAAGGTATGTTGATGTTGTTCCATGAGATTCATGCATATTTTTAGTTGTTAGCTTGAGTTCTACCTAGCCCATGGTTTAAATCTTTGCTATGAGATGGAGATGATATTCGGCCATGGGTGTTGCCTTCTTGGTTGGTGTTTGATGTTGTGGTGATGAGGCATGAAGATGAGCTAAGTTTCGGCTAAGGTGGACTTGTGTTGATGTCATTTGCATGCTAAATGTGAAGCTTTGTAATGATACATGTGATGGTGATTGATGACTCTTGGATTTTCTTTTTAGCATTTTTGAGTTAGACACTAAGTTCTTTGTTTAACCCATGACCAAAATTGAAATGGTATGTAGTCAATACAAGTAACCGTATTTGTAGGAAGTATTAAGCATATAATCGGCCTCAACATAGACATGCATATTCGGCCACATGAGGTAGATTGGTGTTGCATGTATTCGGTTAGAGGCAAGCATATTGATGCTTTTATCTTGGCTTAGATAATCGGCTAAAAGAGAGTGTGGGCTAATATGTTGAGTTGATTCATGATTTCATATATATGTGACTCTAATGTCTAATGTATATATGGGTTAAGTACCTTGAGTTTCTCTTTTTGATGTTCAAATGATTAAATCAATTTATTTGTTAAATTAAGCTCAAGAGCAAAGGGGAACTAAATCCGATAAAGGGAAGGAAAAAGTGATCGAATAGCCGTCGAAATCGTTCGACAACATCCGAGGTAAGTTTTCGAGTAATGAAACTTAGTTTACGATTTGATTAAGTCATGATGTATAATCATAACAAATCTGCGGTGATATAATGACTCTAATTGAATTATATGTTGAGTTAATTAGTCTATACGTATGATGGGTAGCCGTATGTGCATAGAGATCATGTCATAAAGCAAACCAAATCATGCTGTTTGTATGTGGCTATTGAGCCGAAAATGGGAATGCTTAATAATTGACTTGTGTTTGAATTCTAGTTATGAAAATGAAATAAAGATGTGTCATGATTTACTGATATGTGCATGAATATTCGGATGATAACGGGGCTAAGTCCCGAAGGCATTTGTGCTAGTGACTAATTCTGGGCTAAGTCCCGAAGGCATTTGTGCAAGTTACTAATTCCGGGCTAAGTCCCGAAGGCATTTGTGCGAGTTACTATATCCGGGCTAAGTCCTAAAGGCATTTGTGCGAGTACTAATTCCGGGCTAAGTCCCGAAGGCATTTGTGCGAGTTACTATATCCGGGCTAAGTCCCGAAGGCATTTGTGCGAACTACTATATCCGGGCTAAGTCCCGAAGGCATTTGAGCGAGTAGCTATATCGGTTAAATCCCGAAGGTACTTGGTTTGGGAATGAGCGATCTTGCTGTAATAATTTCAATTAATATGCTCGTAAAATCCCAACGATGAGGTATGTTTCGTATATGCATTGGATTAGTTGATTCCTTTTAAATAGTATTCGCTCAGTCGATTAATGAGCTTCCGACTTTTGGTTAAGTTGATCTCTTATGTATGAGTATAAGGGTTGGTAATGTGAAGTAGGTATGATTTTGAGAATGTGTGTATATGAGATTATCCGTTTAGTCATATGAATGCTATACTTCAATTGTGCCTAATTTCATTGCTCAAAACTTACTAAGCATTAAATGCTTATTCCGTTTCTTTGATTCTCTGTTTTATAGATTTTGGTTTGTCAGCTATCAGACTCGGGATTGTCGAAGTCGAAGTCGTCCTCATTATCAAAGCCCTTTTGGTACACTTTTGGTTGAACTCTGAAAATGGCATGTATAGGACTACCCTTTCTGTTGTTGGTCATGTACCCTTTGGTTTTGTATAAATTTGGATAGCCATGCGAAAATGGCTTATATATACTTTGAGCATAGCATTATAATCATTTTGTATGTTGTTCATTGAGAGGTATGGAAATGTTTGGTATTGATTAGCCATTGGAATGGTTAATCATGATCATTTTGGTGCTTTGTATGACAAATTCGAGTCGATTCATGGAAAACCATGAAATAGGTAAAGTTTACCTTAAAAACAGATGCTGACAGCAGCAGTAGTGTGGATTTGAAAAATCACTAAAAATAGTAAGAATGGAATTAAATAGTTAATAAATTATGTAATCGAACCTTGATGAATGTACTTTCATATGGAAGAAACGAAATGATCATATGAGTTGTAGTTTAGGAGATATTTAAGTTTTCGTGGAACAGGGCCAGAGCAATTTCTGGATCCCCTGATCTGACTTTGGAAATTCACTATAAGTTAACCAGAGATAATTAGAAGTCATGCCATATATGTATAGATTCCTTTCTGAGTCTAGTTTCGTTAGAAAGAAACGGCATAAGTAATGAATCCCTTTACAGGAAGATATATAAGTCGTAATGCATGAAGGTCAGAGCAGTTGAACCCTGAAACGGGGGACAGTTTAACTAATAAACTGTACCAATTGGCTTGACCAAAAATTCTAGAAAAAAATTTGTAGATGGATATATGAGTGTAGTTTCAGGTAAAATTTACGAAACTGGTTTTCGAGTTTTTGAACTCAAGATATGATTTTTAAGGTAACAGTGACGCAGTTAGCCAGCTTGTCTGGAATTTTTTTAAATGGACTGTGAAATCAATGAAATAAGTCCGTAAATACCTCGTGTTCGACTCCGGCAACGGTCTCGGGTACGGGGTGTTACAATTTTATTGGTATCAGAGCTACATTTTAGTCGACTCTAGGACTACCATAATACGGTTGGGTCTAGCTATACATGCCATTATGTGATTATTTGATAGTGTGGGGATTTCTGACAATTGAAAATGTGTTTATTTATAGTAATGGATCCCGATCCCAACCGAGCGGTAGCTGATGATCTTGAGAGTGTAGCGCCTGCTCCCGCACAAGGGACAGCGCTGGCGGACTCTCAACCTATTGCTAGTAATCCGAATGATGAAGCTAGACAAGCTTTTTATAGCGTGATGAATGATTGGTTCAACCAATACATTCGAACTAATACGGCTGTTCCACAACCTCCATTCCCGACTAATACCACCCCCGCACCTACAATACCTCCTGTAACTAACCAAATAAGGTCAAATAAGCCCCCAGTTGACAGAATTCGAAAAGACGGGGCTACTGAATTTAAAGCTACGGACAGCGATGATGCCGAGCAAGCTGAATTTTGGTTGGACAACACTATTCGGGTACTCGATGAACTATCTTGCACACCCGATGAATGCCTAAAGTGTACTATCTCCTTGCTACGTGATTCTGCCTACTAGTGGTGGAATACGTTGATTTCTGTTGTGCCCAGAGAGCAAGTAACTTGGGAGTTTTTCCAAACCGAGTTTCGGAAAAAGTATATCAGTCAGAAATTCATCGATCAAAAATGGAAGGAATTTCTTGAACTTAAACAAGGTTCCATGTCGGTTACTGATTATGAACGAAAGTTTGTAAGGCTTAGCCGGTACGCTCGAGAATGCATTTCTTCAGAAGCTGTGATGTGTAAACGTTTCGAGGATGGACTGAACGATGATATAAAGCTGTATGTTGGCATTTTAGAAATCCGAGAATTTGTGGTACTTGTCGAGCGAGCTTGCAAAGCCGAGGAGCTCAGTATGGAGAAAAGAAAAGCTGATATGGGAGCAAAGGAGTTTCGTAAGAGATCTTCGGGAAAGCCCTTTCAACAGTCATCGAAGAAATTTAGAGATGATTTAGGCCAATCTAGAGACACTTCGGGCTTTTCTAGACGAGATCGTGATCGACCCCCTGTGAGTGCACGAGTCACTTCGGTCGCCAGTGTTAGAAATGATCGTCGAGACAGAACGGAGTGCCAGTATTGTGGTAAATGGCATTCGGGGAGTTGTAGATTCCATGACCGCTCCTGTTACAAGTGTGGATCAGCTGACCACTTTATTAAAGACTGCCCGAGATTGTCTGAATAGAATGTAGATCAGAGTGGGAAACCGGGTGCTACTACTGCTCGGGGTAGACCATCTAGAAATACGGGCAATGCTAGTGGCGGTTAGAGAGGATCTAGAGATGCTACAACCAGATTTGAGGCTCGTGCTCCTGCTAGAGCTTATGCTATACGCGCACGCGAGGATGCTTCCTCGCCAGATGTTATTACCGGTACTTTTACTCTCTTTGATACTAATGTGATTGCTTTGATTGACCCTGGTTCTACTCATTCTTATATATGTGAAACCTTAGCATCCAGTAAGACTTTACCTATTGAGTCTACTAAGTTCGTAATTCGGGTGTCAAATCCCTTGGGTCATTATGTGCTTATCGACAAGGTGTGTAAGAAATGCCCCTTAACAATCCGAGGCTCTTGTTTTCCGGCTGACCTGGTGCTTTTACCGTTTGATGAATTTGATGTTATCCTCGGTATGGATTGGTTGACCGTACATGATGCAATTGTAAATTGCAAAAGAAAAACCATTGATTTGAGGTGTGTAAATAACGAGATAATCCGAGTTGAGTCTACTGACTTGAATGGGTTGCCAGCTGTAATATCATCGATGTTGGCTCAAAAATATGTAAGAAAGGGGTGTGAAGCATACCTTGCGTATGTACTTGATGACAAAGAGTTAGAAAAGAAGCCTGAATCTGTGCCAGTGGTTTGTGAATACCCGGATGTTTTTCCCGAAGAATTATCGGGTTTACGACCTGTTCGGGAAGTAGAATTTGGTATTGAGCTTGTACCTGGGACTACACCGATTTCGATAGCTCCGTATCGTATGGCACCAACAGAATTAAAGGAATTGAAAGCTCAGTTACAAGAGTTGATGGATAGAGGTTTCGCTCGACCAAGTTTCTCACCTTGGGGTGCACCAGTATTGTTTGTAAAAAAGAAGGACAGAACCATGAGGTTGTGCATCGACTATCGTCAGCTGAATAAGGTGACAATAAAGAACAAATACCCGATACTGCACATTGACGATTTGTTTGATCAACTAAAGGGAGCCTCAGTGTTTTCAAAGATAGATTTGAGATCGGGTTATTATCAGTTGCGAATTCGAGATTCGGATATACCCAAAATAGCTTTCAGAATGAGATACGGTCACTACGAGTTCTTAGTGATGCCGTTTGGGCTCACTAATGCCCCTGCGGTATTTATGGATCTGATGAATCGGGTCTTCAGACAGTTTTTGGACCGGTTTGTAGTTGTGTTTATTGATGACATCTTGGTCTACTCAAGAGATGAAATCGAGCATGCTGAGCACCTGAGATTAGTGTTGCAGATTTTACGAGATAAGCAGTTATATGCTAAGTTCAGTAAGTGTGAGTTCTGGTTAAGAGAGGTGAGCTTCTTGGGTCATGTGGTATCCGCATCGGGTATTCGAGTTCATCCAAGCAAAATTTCAGCCATATTTAACTGGAAGCTTTCGAGAAATATTACTGAGGTTCGGAGCTTTTTGGGACTTGCCAGTTACTACCGACGGTTTGTAAAAGGTTTCTCGATGATAGCCACCCCAATGACGAAACTACTTCAGAAAGATGTTAAGTTTGAATGGACAGAAAAGTGTCAGAAAAGTTTCGATCAATTGAAAACTCATTTGACGGAAGCTCCAGTACTAGTGCAGCCCGAATCAGGCAAGGAGTTCGTCATTTACAGTGATGTATCCTTACTTGGGTTGGGTTGTGTATTGATGCAAGAAGGTCGAGTTGTAGCTTATGCGTCGAGGCAACTGAAGCCACATGAGAAAAATTATCCAACCCATGATCTCGAACTGGTTGCCATCGTATTCGCTTTGAAAATATGGCGACATTACTTATTTGGTGAAAAGTGACATGTATATTCGGATCACAAAAGTCTCAAATATTTGATGACTCAAAGGGACTTGAATCTGCGACAAAGACGTTGGCTTGAGTTGTTAAAAGATTATGAGCTTGTCATTGACTATCACCCGGGAAAGGCTAATGTGGTTGCGGATGCTTTGAGTCGTAAATCACTGTTTGCTTTACGAGCGATGAATGTACACTTGTCTGTTCTATCTGACAATGTGTTAGTAGCAGAATTAAAGGCTAGGCCATTGTTGATTCATCAAATTCGTGAAGCTCAGAAAGTCGATGATGAATTGGTTGCAAAACGGGCTGAATGTGTTTCAGATAGGGAATCAGAGTTTCAAATTGATGACGACGATTGTTTGAGGTTCAGAAGTTGTTTGTGTGTTCCAAAAAATTCAGAACTTATTTCGATGATTCTGAACGAAGCTCATAGTAGCCGAATGTGAATTCACCCAGGGAGCACGAAAATGTACAACGATCTGAGACGTCAGTTTTGGTGGCATGGTTTGAGACGAGGCATTTTCGATTTTGTTTCGAAGTGTTTAATATGCCAACAAGTGAAAGCGGAACATCAAGTGCCTACGGGTTTACTCCAGCCGATCATGATACCTGAATGGAAATGGGATCGAGTCACGATGGATTTTGTGTCTGGGTTGCCATTGTCGACAAGTAAGAAAGATGCGATTTGGGTTGTTGTTGATAGACTGACTAAGTCGGCTCATTTTATTCCCGTACGTACAGATTATTCACTGGATAAACTAGCTGAATTGTATGTTTCTCAGATTGTGAGATTACACGGGGTACCCATTTCTATTGTGTCGGATAGAGATCCGAGATTCACCTCGCGATTTTGGAAGAAATTGCAAGAAGCTTTGGGTACCAAGTTGCACTTTAGCACCGCTTTTCATCCCCAAACCGATGGTCAATCCGAGCGGATAATTCAGATACTCGAGGATATATTAAGATGTTGCATCATTGAGTTTAGTGGTTCATGGGAACGGTATTTACCTTTGATTGAATTGCTTACAACAATAGTTTTCAATCAAGTATTAAGATGGCACCTTACGAGGTTTTATACGGTCGTAAATGCCGTACACCATTGTTTTGGACCGAGCTCTGTGAAAGTAAAATTTTCGGAGTTGATTTGATAAAAGATGCTGAGCAGAAAGTAAAAATAATTCCTGAAAGTCTAAAGGCAGCATCAGATCGTCAGAAGTCGTACGCGGATTTGAAACGAAAAGACATTAAGTATCAGGTGGGAGACAAAGTGTTTCTTAAAGTTTCACCTTGGAAAAAGATACTCAGATTTGACCGTAAGGGCAAATTGAGTCCGAGATTCATTGGGTCGTACGAAATCTCCGAACGAGTTGGTCCAGTTGCATATAGGTTGCTTTTACCCCCTGAACTTGAAAGGATCCACAATGTTTTTCATGTTTCGATGCTTCGGCGTTACAAATCTGATCCTTCGCACATAATAAGTCCCTCCGAGGTTGAAATTCAAGCCGATATGAGTTATGAAGAAGAACCAATTCGTATCCTAGCTCGTGAAGTGAAAGAGTTGCGAAACAAAAAGGTTCATTCAGTAAAAGTGTTATGGCTCAAACACGGGATGGAAGAAGCTACTTGGGAACCCGAGAACTCTATGAAAGAACGATACCCAAACTTATTTACCGGTAAGATTTTCGGGGAAGAAAATTTCTTAAGTGGGGGAGAGTTGTGACAGCCCTAAAGTGACCCTAGTCGGAAAGCGGTTTCGGGACCGCTAAACCGAGTCACCAAATTATTTGAATATGATAATTATTGTCTAAAATATGTGAATATGAATGTGTGAAAGTTTTAAGCTTCGATTTAGTTAATTGCATATGAATTTAGTAAATAGGACTTATGTGTGACACTTTTGAAATGTGATAGGTTAATCTATAAGGATCTATTAGTGCATGTAATCAAAAGGGTGGACTTGCATGTCAATTTCCCCACTTAATTAGTAGTGGTCGGCCATGACAATGAGGGTGGACAAAGTGTGATGGGTAAAACATATCATAAACATGTTGTGTTAATGTTTTATGTTAGAAATGATAAAATAAGGAGCATGGTAATAAAATAATGAAAAGGAAAAGATGAAGAAAAAAAAAGAAAAAAGTTCTCATGTTGTTGAACTTGGCCGAATAGAAGAAAGAAAAAGAAGGGAAAGGGCTTGGAGAAAATCGGCTATGGTGGTTCACTAGACTAAGGTATGTTGATGTTGTTCCATGAGATTCATGCATATTTTTAGTTGTTAGCTTGAGTTCTACCTAGCCCATGGTTTAAATCTTTGCTATGAGATGGAGATGATATTCGGCCATGGGTGTTGCCTTCTTGGTTGGTGTTTGATGTTGTGGTGATGAGGCATGAAGATGAGCTAAGTTTCGGCTAAGGTGGACTTGTGTTGATGTCATTTGCCTGCTAAGTGTGAAGCTTTGTAATGATACATGTGATGGTGATTGATGACTCTTGGATTTTCTTTTTAGCATTTTTGAGTTAGACATTAAGTTCTTTGTTTAACCCATGACCAAAATTGAAATGGTAAGTAGTCAATACAAGTAACCATATTTGTAGGAAGTATTAAGCATATAGTCGGCCTCAACATAGACATGCATATTCGGCCACATGAGGTAGATTGGTGTTGCATGTATTCGGTTAGAGGCAAGCATATTGATGCTTTTATCTTGGCTTAGATAATCGGCTAAAAGAGAGTGTGGGCTAATATGTTGAGTTGATTCATGATTTCATATATATGTGACTCTAATGTCTAATGTCTATATGGGTTAAGTACCTTGAGTTTCTCTTTTTGATGTTCAAATGATTAAATCAATTTATTTGTTAAATTAAGCTCAAGAGCAAAGGGGAACTAAATCCGATAAAGGGAAGGAAAAAGTGATTGAATAGCCGTCGAAATCGTTCGACAACATCCGAGGTAAGTTTTCGAGTAATGAAACTTAGTTTACGATTTGATTAAGTCATGACGTATAATCATAACAAATATGCGGTGATATAATGACTCTACTTGAATTATATGTTGAGTTAATTAGTCTATACGTATGATGGGTAGCCGTATGTGCATAGAGATCATGTCATAAAGCAAACCAAATCATGCTGTTTGTATGTGGCTATTGAGCCGAAAATGGGAATGCTTAATAATTGACTTGTGTTTGAATTCTAGTTATGAAAATGAAATAAAGATGTGTCATGATTTACTGATATGTGCATGAATATTCGGATGATAACGGGGCTAAGTCCCGAAGGCATTTGTGCTAGTGACTAATTCCGGGCTAAGTCCCGAAGGCATTTGTGCGAGTTACTAATTCCGGGCTAAGTCCCGAAGGCATTTGTGCGAGTTACTATATCCGGGCTAAGTCCCGAAGGCATTTGTGCGAGTACTAATTCCGGGCTAGGTCCCGAAGGCATTTGTGCGAGTTACTATATCCGGGCTAAGTCCCGAAGGCATTTGTATGAACTACTATATCCTGGCTAAGTCCCGAAGGCATTTGAGCGAGTAGCTATATCCGGTTAAATTCGGAAGGTACTTGGTTTGGGAATGAGCGATCTTGCTGTAATAATTTCAATTAATATGCTCGTAAAATCCCAACGATGAGGTATGTTTCGTATATGCATTGGATTAGTTGATTCCTTTTAAATAGTATTCGCTCAGTCGATTAATGAGCTTCCGGCTTTTGGTTAAGTTGATCTCTTATGTATGAGTATAAGGGTTGGTAATGTGAAGTAGGTATGATTTTGAGAATGTGTGTATATGAGATTATCCGTTTAGTCATATGAATGCTATACTTCAATTGTGCCTAATTTCATTGCTCAAAACTTACTAAGCATTAAATGCTTATTCCGTTTCTTTGATTCTCTGTTTTATAGATTTTGGTTTGTCAGCTATCGGACTCGGGATTGTCGAAGTCGAAGTCGTCCACACTATCAAAGCCCTTTTGGTACACTTTTGGTTGAACTCTGAAAATGGCATGTATAGGACTACCCTTTCTGTTGTTGGTCACGTACCCTTTGGTTTTGTATAAATTTGGATAGCCATGCGAAAATGGCTTATATATACTTTGAGCATAGAATTATAATCGTTTTGTATGTTGTTCATTGAGAGGTATGGAAATGTTTGGTAACGATTAGCCATTGGAATGGTTAATCATGATTATTTTGGTGCTTTGTATGACAAATTCGAGTCGATTCATGGAAAACCCTGAAATAGGTAAAGTTTACCTTAAAAACAGATGCTGACAGTAGCAGTGGTGTGGATTTGAAAAATCACTAAAAATAGTAGGAATGGAATTAAATAGTGAATAAATTATTTAATCGAACCTTGATGAATCTGCTTTCATATGGAAGAAACGAAACGATCATATGAGTTGTAGTTTAGGAGATATTTAAGTTTTCGTGGAACAGGGCCAGAGTAATTTCTGGATCCCCTGATCTGAATTTGGAAATGTACTATAAGTTAACCAGAGATAATTAGAAGTCATGCCATATATGTATAGATTCCTTTCTGAGACTAGTTTCGTTAGAAACAAACAAAATAAGTAATGAATCCCTGTACAGGAAGATATATAAGTCGTAATGCATGAAGGTCAGAGCAGTCAAACCCTGAAACAGGGGAGACTTTAACTAATAATCTGTACCAATTGGCTTGACCAAAAATTCTAGAAAAAAATGTGTAGATTGATATATGAGTCTAGTTTCAGGTAAAATTTATGAAACTGGTTTTCAGGTTTTGGAACTCAAGATATGATTTTTAAGGTAACAGTGACGCAGTTAGCCAGCTTATCTGGAATTTTTTTAAATGGACTGTGAAATCAATGAAATAAGTCCGTAAATACCTCGTGTTCGACTCCAGAAACGGTCTCGGGTACGGCGTGTTACACTGCTTGCTTGCTACCTCAGGAAGATAAGACTTCAAACTTCAACCTGCTCTCTTGCTACTTCAGAGAGATAGGGCTGGTGGCTGAAATCTGCTGCGTTGCCAATACATGGAGATAAGATTTGCCATGTTCGATCTGCTCCACAACTACTTAGGGAGATAAGATCTGTCACCTCAACCTGCTCCACTGCAACTTTAGGGAGATAAGGTTTGCTATGATCTGCTCTACTGCAAGTTTAGAGAGATAAGATCTTTTTATTTATAGCTCCAATTTGTTCCTCTGCAACTTCAGGGAGATAATATTTGCCATCTTCAGTTTGCTCCATTGCAACTTCAGAGAGATAAGACCTGACTTCACCGATGTTACTACAGCATCCTCTAGGACATGTCCTGTAGACTCGGTTTCATGTATCTATGCTTATGGAAAATAATTAGGATGCTATGATCAAAATGAATAAACTGTTCCTAATTAGATGTGTTGCTTATGTCAAATAATTAGGATGCTATGATCGAAATGAATCAAATTCTCCTAACTAGATGTGTTATGGATGATATATGAATGCAGAAATGAAAATGATCCTTTTTAAAAGGCTTAAAGTATCATTGCTCGTTATTCATCAAGGCATTATCAATGATTATTATACTGTCATCTTGTTTAGTTGGTATTCTTGACAGAAAACCCAAAGAAACAATCACATTTTGCTCAGCAAGCTTGCCCCGCTGTAATTTCAGAGTCTCTTCCACTGTACCTTTTGAGACATAAATTTTGTACTTCCCACTGCAATCTTCAGGGGAATAATCATTTGGTTTCTTCTATCCATCCTGCTGCAACTCAGAGGTATAGGATTTGCGTCATCTTCAATCAATTTGATCTCTTACACCATTCCCTGGGTGTAATGAACAGATGTATATGCCTGATATCTACATGAATACAGAATACCTTTTTTCTTTTCTCGAGGTTCTTTGTCGGTATTACAACACTGATGTAACCAATATCGTTGACAGAAAATCCAAAGAGATAACCTCAATTTGGGCTTAAATATTTCCAAATCTTAAGCTTGGTGAGTTTTAAACAATAGTCTTGTTTTAGGTTCTTGTATTATTTAGAAACTTATAAAGTAATATGCGAAACTCCTTTTATGAAAGTATTATTAGTCCACTAATCGCTATTTCAATGCAAAATGCTTGAAAAAGATCATAACCATAGACAAGAAATGAATTAATTAAGAGTATAGTTCGAAACAAGTAAGCAAATACAACCAAGAAAGAAATTTATTGGGACGTATCTTGGAAAGAATAAAGTAATCAAAGATAAAAAATTCAAAATAGGTAAATGGAAAACTAGGTGCCCCAAATATCACAGCTTGAGCTTCTCTGTACCAACTTCTTGAGGACCATTCCGAGCTCAATCTGTGTTTAGGGGTTCCGAAGTACTTTGTCGATGCCCCAAGACGTAACATACTTCTTTCATTGTTAATTCAAGCATAGCAAGACTATTGTATGCCCCATTTTGATCCAAATTTGAGCCACCCTTTTTGGGTTTTCAACTCAAATCCCTTTTAGTCTCAAAGTGCCCTTTGCGGGTTTTCGCCTTGGCCTCTCTTTTTCTTTCTTCTTTTTTTATTTTTTTGATTTTATTTTTTTTGAATTTTTCTTTTTTGTTTTGTTTTGGTTTTGATTTTTTATTTTGATTTTTTTTAAGGTCTCAGGGCACCCTTTGCGGGTTTTCACCTTGGCCTCTCCCATTTTAGGTAGAATACTCATTGACTGGATTTGCCATTCGTTTTGTCAATATCAATTCTCCTCCAGAACAGGCCTTCTTTACTACATAACGTCCCTCCTAGTTTGGCATGTTTTTTTCCTTTGAAGACCTTTTGTATAAGAAGGATCTTCTTCAATATCAAGCTCCCCTCATGGAATTTTCTAGGATAAACCTCTCTGTCATAAGCCTGTATCATCTGACTGTGATGGACATCCTTTAAATTCAACTGATCATATCAGGATTGGATTCATTATGCCTTATCCCTCGGTTCTGACAAGACTCGGGAAAAAAAGAATCTCATTTTCAAAACTATTTTTATCCCATAAACCAATGAGCAATATGTTGCCCTAGCGAAGATCCATGTCAACATTCAATAAGCATATAGGGTAAATGGTAACTTCTTTATACCAATCTTTACAAGCCTCGGTCACCTTTCACTATGGCCTTTGTTTTGTTGTTTTTCTCTTTTTTTTTGTACTTTTTTTGGCTGCCTTTGCTGCATTGTGATATGGTGTCTGATCTTTGAACAGATTGCAAACTTTTCACATTGTATAGTTGTATTGGACATGATCTTTTCTGATATTACTTGTCGGCACCTTTTTTTTTAACTGTGATGACTATCGACCTTGTAACATTGGCATATGAAGCGACCTTCACCCTCTTTGTGAAGTCATCGACGACTACCAAGATGAATCGATGTATATTAGACGAGAATGGCCTGATAACATCTATGCCCCATATAGAGAAAGTCTGTGAAGAAATGAATACGGCACATGAATCTTGTCTCTCTAAATACAGCCTAACTGATACAACCCTCTTTCATGGTGGATCAATAGTACCCAAACATCATGATTAGAGTAGCTACCGTGAAACCATTAACATATGTCCTTCTGACACCCATATAGACATTTTATTTTTTGCATCTCCAGGTATGATTATGCGAAAACATCTTTGAATTCTTGGAATAACTCAATGACGATTCACTTTTTCTTTGCTGTGACTCAGGCTCCTATCTTTGCCTATTGCTCACAATGTTCACAGACTCTTCATAAAGTAGGATCTATTTTTCATCTTGTTTTACCATCCTTAACAAATCAGGAGATAAGTTACAATCTCTATCATCTTCAAAGTCCTGAGATCCCTTTAAACACATGTCTTGCTCAAATAGTGATTTTGAATCAGTAACAGCGTCACTCGTGATATTGATATCCAGGGACCTATTATGGGTACAAAAGATATTCAAAGAATGAATGAATTTGATAATTATTCTCTGTATGGTATGATTATGAATGAAATGAAAGAATGATTGAAGAAAATTCCAAGAAGGACTAGGATAATTACTTAAACGAAAAAAATAAAACAATTGCTTGTGGAAAGAATAAAAGAATGTTTGCTCAAAATGATTGAAAAAATGTATTTCATTGAAATAATGATGTTTGAACATGAGCCTATTTCACAAAGAAATCCGTATTGCCTCTAGGCTTAAAGCAACAAGTTTGTTCTGAACATTACTCTGAGTAAGCTCTAAAAACTACAGGAAGGTCTTCTGTAGTCCAATTGTCTAGAACACTTCCAGGCTCATAAGGACGAATATCTGACAAAGTCTCTTCTTCAATTGCTTCTTCAAATATGGCATTGATGTGAACATTTCCTAATACTCCTTCCATGCTTTCTTTCTCTGGCAACCCTCATTCAGGATAAATAATCCCTCCTGATACAAAAGTCCTAGAGATATGAGGGATTATCACGATCTCTCACTTAATTTCTCCACCACTTACACGTGCTCTTCTTCTTTCCTGTCTTCTTTCCAATTCCCTTTTTCTTTGTCTGGCATCTTGCTTGAACCCCAAACCAAAGCGATCATTTTTTTCCTTCAACATCGGAACCTCAACTCCTCCTTGGAGGCATCTCTCAAGTCCCTTTCCTGGTAAAGCCCTGTGTCCTAACATCAACTGTAGACCCATCATTGTAGTTTTGGATTTTTTTACTCCAGAATTCTGCTTCCCTCAGTAATGAATGTTGCATTTACAAACTCCAAAGACCAAAAATAACACTCAATGGCTTCCTCATCTATCTCTAAATATGGCACATCACTACTTACAGTCGCAATAATATCTTATTCAGCATTTATCGTTACTAACTGCCCTTCAGGTACCAGCTTTAGCTTCTGATGTAATGATGAAGGCACTGCCCCTGCCAAATGTATCCAAGGTCTCCGTAACAGGAAATTGTAGGAAGGCTTACTATCCATTGCTAAGAAATCTACCTCATATGTAGTTGGGCCAATCAACAAAGGTATTTCTATTCTCCCCATGACTCTCTTTCCTGTACCATCAAATTCTCACACTATATTCTGACATCCCATCATGTGTGAGCTATCCACAAGTACCCTGTCTAGTGTAGACAAGGGCAATACATTCAGTACCGACCCATTATCTACCAGGACCCTTGGCAACATGTATCCTTTACATTTGGTGGTTATATGCAAAGCTTTAGTAGATTCCATACCTCCTGGTGGTATATCATCATCATTGAAGAAAATGAAGTTGTCAGAAATTATATTATTAACCAACTGATTCAACTTGTTGACAGAAATATCATTGGTCACATATGTCTCGTTCAGCATTTTCAGTAATACACTTCGATGTACCTTTGAGCTTAGGAGCAAAGCCAATATGGATATACGCGCTGGTTGTTTATGCAACTGTTCCACCACACTGTGCTCACTATGTTTCAGAAATTTCAGAAATTCCTTAGCTTCTTCTTCTTTCACTGGTTCATTAACAGGCACCCCCGATTCGACCACTTTTCCTCTCTTTTGTTCGACCATCAGATCATATAGTTTTCCACTGCACGTGTAAGAACCTATATTTTGATCCTCTTTTAACAGGCTAACTGAACTCTCCTTCACCGGGACTGTCACATTACAATCATAATTCCAAGAGACCCTTTTGTTATCCTTATAAGAGAAAACTGCTGGTTTCTGAATTATGATCTTCGGTGTCATCTGAATTCCTGCTTCATTTTTGGGACGTGAAATAATGACCACAGGTCGATTGAATTTCGGGACATTCGACGTGGATTCTGACACGTATATATATTCTTCCTCTTTAACCTCTTCATAAAATTCTATCTCCTTGTTATCCACCAAGCTCTGGATGAAAGCTCTCATCTCTTCACATTCCTGAATTCCATGCCCTTTTTCATGATGAAACTCGCAGTAATTCTCTATCTCATCCCAACTTCCTTCTGAACTCAAAGCAACTAACCCCCTTCTTGCCATCTCCCTCCAGACCCATTTCAAAGGAGTTTTTACTTCTGTAATATCCTCTTTGACTCTTTTTCCTATACCTCCATCTATCACGTTTACCTCACTATCAGTATGATTAGGTAACAGATTTTCTGCATTGGGCTCATTATCAAACTTCACAATGCCCATTTGGATAAATCTTTCAACTAGCTTATTAAAAGTAGTGCAATTTTCTATCGAATGCCATACGATCCCTGCATGATACTCACATTGAGCATTGGCATCGTACCATTTAGGGAATGGAGGCTGTAATGGCTTTAGATAAAAAGGTGCCACCACATGTGTATCAAACAAACTTTGATATAATTCTTTATACGTCATGGGGATTGGCATAAATTGACGCTTCTCATTGTTTTGCTTTGCTTCAGTTATTGCTTTTGGTTGACTTATAGTAACAGATTTTAAGTACCCCACGTTTGCATTGTTCACCTCATTTTTCTTTTTCTGTGGGGCAGACCTTTTAGCACTTTCTCCTGCATCTATCCTTCTATTTCTTATTGCATTCTCAATTATTTCTCCAGTCATTACCATATCTACGAAACTCTTTGTGGCACTTCCTAACATATGAGTTATGAACGGAACTTTTAAAGTATTAATGAAGAGCATTGTAGTTTCCTTCTCCAAGAGTGGCGGCTGAACCTGGATAGCCACTTCCCTCCACCTCTGTACATATTGCTTGAAACTTTTGTTTGGTTTCTTCTCCATATTCTGTAGAGTAATTCCGTCAGGAGTCATATCTGTTACATGGTTGTACTACTTCATGAATGCCTATGCTAGATCTCTCCATGAACTAATTCTGCTTCGACTCAACTGATTGTACCATTTAGTTGTTACTCCCACCAAACTGTCTTGGAAGCAATGAATCAACAATTGATCGTTATTAACATACCCAGTCATTCTTCTGCAAAACATGGTAAGATGAGCTTCAGGACAACTCGTTCCATTGTACTTCTCGAAGTTTGTCATCTTGAACTTGTATGGAAGTACTAAGTTTGGGACCAAACTCAGATCTTTTGTATCTATTCCAGGATGTCTATCAACGCCTTCCATTGCCCTGACCTTTTCCTCTAGCCATTTACACCACTCCTCTAATTGTTTCTGTGATTCTACCCTTTCCTCTTTCGCAACTTCATCCAAATCAGAAAAAAACTGGATTATTCGAGTTATTATCAGGGTTAAGGCCTGAACCAGCTTCGAAATTCATTGGTATTGAAACTCCGACCTAGAACTATTGAGGCCTGATCGTAACAGATGGTTTCTGTAGATTTATCTCAGGTTGTGTCTGTACATGTATTGGAGTGAAACTAGGAGGATATTGAGGGTTTTCATTATTTTCCCCAACATTGTCCATAGGATCTTTCCCCTTATCCATCCTTCCTACCAGCAATTGAGACAGTTGATTCATCATATTTCTTTGGGACTCCATCATTTGATCCTTCATCTCTTGTTGAATTTTAGCTAGCTGTTCTTGCATCTGTGACTGCATTTGTTCTTGCATATCCCTTTACATTTGCTCTAACTTTTCAAGTCTTTTGTCCATTAACTTGGTCTTTTTCCTTGTACCGTAGGGATGCGTACTTGGTGTGTTTTTGTTACTAAAATAATTTCTAATTAATTAGAATCTTTTAATAGTCTTTAATGCATATGATGTAATGTAATGCAAATGCATGAAATGAATGCAAAGGAGGCATCAATTCTGATTCAATTCCAATTAGAAAACTTTACTAGAAAACAAAATTCTTTACATAAAACCGAGTTACAAATAAGACTTCGCCCTAATGCTCAGAGCTTCAATTTTCCTGAGCAACGAAGCTAGCTCCTTCCCCTGATCTGACTCCAACTCATACTTTACACTTAATATGTCTGCCTATACTGCCAAAGTCTGCAAGTAATCAACTACTTCCTGAATTTGTGTTAGGGTTTCTCCCATAATGTAATCCCTGCTTCTAACTTGATCTTGAGAATGATGAAGCTGCCCCTTGCTTTGTTCTTCACTTGCTTCCAAGAACTCGATCCTCATTTCACAACTCTACAATGCTGCCTCTAATTCTTCTATTTTCCCTTTCATTTCCTCTATCTTGCTTAAGCTTGGTCTCAAATCCATCACAGAATTGCGATTCCAGTACAGATAAAGAGATCTCTCAAGCTCTGCTACTCTAGCCCTTAATTCAACTTGTTCATTTTTACTCTCTGACAGACTTTTCTCCAAGGCCTCATTTCACGCTTGAACCTTCTGGAATTTCTTTTCCCATTGATCAGCCTTAGTCTTTTCTTCTCGAATTTCCTGACGCCACTGCTCTGAAATTTTCCCTAACCCAGCAGTCCTTATCGATAGGCGTAGCTTTTTTATAATCCATATTCAAACTTTCAAGATCCTCCTCAACTTTATTATTCCTTTTCCGTAACTTTTCTGCCTCTAACTTCTGAACCTCCATATCTAATCTCAGGTGCATCTTTTCTTCCTCCAACTGCTCAGTCCTCTTCCCAAGCTCAGAACTCTACTTCTCAAAGTCTTGTTTTATAATTTCTAACTCTAAAGGGGCAACTTGTAATTGTTCCTCCATTGGTCGAGTGCCTTCTAAACTTAGCCTAGGAACATTATCGTTGACCCTTTTCCTAAATAATCCATTGTACTCAGGTGTCATCATGGAACCAACAACCAACCTCTTTATCCAGCGAGCTTGCATCCAAGCATCAAACATTTCCTGAACCTTCTTCTTATAGTGGTCACCTTTATATGAGAATTCACATTGTGCAAGCCCGTAAGTCATGGGTATAAACTCCCTCGATTTATACTGCCTTAATGCAAGTAAATGAGTATATCCAATGGCTCCCCAAATCCCTAGCAATGGTACCCAATCAAATTTTCCACATCGATAAAGGATCTCATTAGGGACCATCAAAAAGGCTCTCCACTCTACATCCTCCTCTTTGAGATTTTGAAGAATTTCCATCCATTTTTCCTTTGAAATATCATCTATCCTTTGCATAGCTACCTCTTCCTTTAATAAGGAGAACTTTCAGAGAAGACCCGGTAAGAGACCTTGTTCACCTTCCAAAAGTGAGCATGAAACCACACCAACAATAGCTGCGCACATCCAATAAATCTACATTCGCCTGCCCTTCGACACATGCTCAAGGATCTGAATGTCTCAGCTAATATTACCGGTACAAGTGTGATTCCTTTATCAAGATGATCGAATAAATCAGTGACAACCTTATCCACATGCCTTAAAGCTCTAGAAAAATCACTAAACCATAAATGCTCAAGGCAAATATGTCGACCCTTTTCCTTTTACCTTTCATCTGGATGTGCTAAATTCAAATCTCTCAAATTCTCCCAAGGAATACATTTTCCATCCCCATTTTGTTGAATTCGAGCAGTAACCCAAGGCTCGCTCATCCCGGTAATATTCATTAACTTCTTAGCAAAAGTTGGGCCATTAAAAACCTTAGAATAAGCTTTGTTGACTTGAATTTTTGGACATCACAGCAAGGTAGTATATTCTTCCATGGTGGGCACCAGGTCTACTTTCCCAAAAGTAAAACAACAATAAGCAGAGTTCCAAAACTGAGCCATAGCTCGAAACAAATACTTGTCTACCTTAACATCAAACAGATAGGGTATATTACCATAATTTTGATAGAACAACTGTTTAGCTCCCTCATCCCAACAAGCCCATATATCTCTCAATTCTTGCAACTCATTCTGTGTCACATTGATGCGAGTGAAGTTCTGCAACCCCGATGTACATCCTTCTACCAGGCTATCAATTTCTTTGATTGTATCTTCTCTAACCATGTACAAACGGTCACATTATCCTTGACTTTATCAAGAAATTTATTCTCCATGTTAAATCTTCTAACTTAGTAATCTAACACGAATCAACACCTTCTTAAATATGCAATGTTATGCAAAACACAACAAGTTAGTACCAAATATAAGTGATAAAAATACAAGCAAAACAAAGATAATCAAAACACATTTATGGGCAACTACTCAGGCTTAACATAGCTCTACTTAAGGATGGCTCTTAGGGTTCACTATATATGGTTCAGTTCTAAAGAAAAGGTACCCGAACCAATAGATTCCTCAATCCTCACCCATTATAGGCTCATATAGATCGAGTTCGGTTCAGGGGAATACATTTCCCTATGACCATGCGGAGATGAAAATCTCACGAAATCATAGGTACGGATGTATCCCGAAAGTAATCCACTAGCCCATGCGGAGGTGAAAACCTCACGAAGGCATAGCTTCTCACTCCTACTTAAAGGTATAACTGCAACGGTTACGCAATGCAATGCAATATTATTCCACAAAACTTGGACCAAAACAAATGCAACAAAGAATCATGATTTTCAAATTAGATTTTCAATTTTAGACGAAAGGACAAAAATAATCAATTTTATGGCTTGACTCTCTTGTTCAATCCCCAGTGGAGTCGCCAAGCTTTCGAAACCATTTTTTATTTTGGAAAAAACAAGGATCGACTTTTAAAATAAAGCGTGGAGTCGCCCCCAATCTTTTTGTTTAAGTGTGATTGGATCACCTAATAAAATATTTTATTCCATTTAAATCAATTTTGGTCTATGTAAATTTAAAAAAATGGGTTCGGGAGCCGGTTACGTATGAGGAAGGGTTAGCACCCTCACTACGCCCAAAATTGGTACCAAATTAATTAAGTGTTGCCCTTATGTCTAATATTTTAAAAATTTTGAAATATGGTTCCTTTTAAAACATTTGAATGGCTCAAGTTGGTCGTCAAAATTTTCTTGTCTCAAAGGAATACAGCACCACATCCAGCACGATAGGACACGATCCTTTATTCCTTCGAAAACATGATTAATTTTTTACTTCCAAAAGCTCAATCGTTGAAATTTACAAAAGGATGCCCAATTATTTAGTCCAATGAAAAACTGAAACCCAGCACGATAGGGCACAATTTTTTAAATTTCTAAACATTGAACATTGCCTTAAAAAACTTTAATTAAACAATTGTAAACTAGCTCAAAACGTATTGATCTCACTTGAAATAAAATGGAATAATTAATTTTAAAAAATTAGAAATTATAAAGAAACATTTGTAAATCAAAAGAAAAATAATAAATATGGGATAATATGCACACATAAAATACAACACTTGATGAATGAAGATAATATAACTTTATTTAACCAACTAACATAACAAACAATTAAATATAGCTAATCTAAGAAAAATGTAACCAAATTTTCAAGCATGGATGGAGAATATAACAATACAAAAACAAATAAATAATATGCAACAACAATATATATGGCATAATATAAAACAATCAATACAAAATGTACAAAACAAAATGGAAATTAGAAGCCAATGTGGTATAAGACTATTTTAAAATAATGATGAACTGATGAACACATAATATATATAACATATGAAATGATGAATTGATGGATTTGAAATAATTTGTATAAAAAACTAGGGATATATATATAATCATTAAAATAAATGTTATAGAATAAAGACATTTGAATCAAATAATATGCAAACCGTTAAAAAAACATTTGTTTAAAATTAACAATATACACACAATAAAGGAAAACTTAAATAATACATAAAATATGAAAGGATAATAAAAATATATAATAAAATATGATTTTAGGAAATAAACTATGTACATAATAAATTTAAAAAATATATATATACATAAATAGATTTTAGAAGCAATTATATGTTAAAAATAACAGGGAATTAAATATGTATTTAGGATCAAATATATGTACCAATATATATAAAAACATTTGAACGAAATATTATATAAAATGTTAAAATAATATGATATAACAAGAACTTCAAAATGATAATTTTATACAAACAAAGTAAAGTCATTAAAATAGCTCAACACATATATAAAAATGTTAAGAATTTTAAAATAATAAGTATTTCAAATAGAAAGCTCAATTAAAATAATATATATGTACAAATATATATAAAAATATTTAAATAAAATATTATACATAATGTTAAAATAATATAATATAAAAACTTCAAAATAATGATTTTTTAAAACAAAGTAAAAATTATTAAAGTAATCTCAATACATATAAAAAGTATTAAGTGAATTCTCTTCAAAACAATGAATTATAAAAGTAGAAAACTTAATTAAAATAAATTTAAAATGAAAGGGATAATTTATAAATAAAATAAACTACTAGAATTAAAATAGGGACCAATGCGCAACACGTGCGAATGCACAGGGACCAAAGCTAGAAATATTCCAGATCTCGAAATGCAACGTCAAAGCGAGAATCAAAATGCAATAGCACATAGATTTTAGGAAAAATTTAAAAAATAGATAAAACGCAAATAGGAGCCAATTGAAATGCGGCGCAAAAGGGAAGGACTAGCCACGGAAATTTCCCATTTGAATCACAAAAGCGCGGATCTGGGTCCTGGAGCGGGTCAACGCGCGAACCCCCTCCCCTTAAACGACGCCGTTTTATTTTGTTCCAAAATTAAAAGAAATTGAATGGTAATCTGCCATTTCCACAAGCCACAAACCGAATACCCGTTTGCTAGGGTTTTAGTGCAGCAGCCCTAATGTTCTTCATCCATTTCGGCCATTCAACCACCATTTCACCATTATAATTGGTGAATGAAGCAGTGGCGCTCTTTATTTCCACCAAAGCCGAGTCTCAAAGCTTATTTTCATTCGAAAATCCTCATCTCAAACTCCGATTTCAATGGAGGAGGCAAGGATCTCGTCATGCATTTACGAAGGTAAACCTCTCTCATTTTTCTTTTTTTTTTGAAAAAAAAGTTTAGTCTACGAAACAAAATATATGCAAAAAGAAACTGAGATATTAAAATGAAGGAGGGTAAAAATTTGAAATCACCTTCTGATTTCTTTTGCTGATTCGTTGTATTTAGTATCTGTAAATTTTTAGATTACAAAAAATGGCTTTTTATAGCCGGAAAAATAAGAATTAAAAATACAAGAAATCTATTTTCCTTTTTTTTTGCTATTGTATTCTGTTATTGCTGCTTCTCATGTATTCTGTTGCAAGAGTGGCCGTACGGAGGAAGAGGCCCTGGTGACGTGGAGACCGTGTGTGAGAAGCTGCTCGTGGGAGCCTGACCCTCTGGCGCTGCTCTAGCGTATTTCAGAAACCTCTAGGGTTTCTGGTGTACTCAGGCTATTGAGCTTCTTTGGGCCGTTTATGAATTGGGTTAGGGGGTTTTGGGTGTAATTTTTTTTGGGCTGCTCTATGTAAATAGGTTAGGTCTAAATCAATAGGTTTGGGTTTAATTTAATTTAGGCCCGAAATTTTGTAAATGGACATTGGACTCATAAATAATTTGGTTTATTATTTATTTCTATTTAATTTTATTATTTTATTTTTTGGTTTATGGTTTTTTATGGGCCCGGGTAAATTAGGCTTATTACATAGTGGACAAGTCGAAGTCACAAACCGAGAGCTTAAACGTATCCTAGAAAAGACTGTAGAGTCAAATAGGAAGGATTGGGCAGAGAAAATAGATGATGCTTTATGGGCCTATAGAACTGCTTTTAGGACCCCCATAGGAACATCGCCTTACAGACTTGTTTATGGGAAGAGTTGTCATTTACTATTTGAACTGGAACATAAAGCATTTTGGGCTATAAAATTTCTAAACTTTGATCCCAAACTCGTAGGTGGAAAGAGATAGATGCAGCTGAACGAGTTAGATGAATGGCGAGCTAATGCGTATGAGAACTCACGATTATACAAGGAAGCCACAAAGCGCCGCCATGATGCTCATTTAAAGCAACACAAGTAATTTGAAGTTGGAGACCTTGTCCTGCTATATAACTCAAGGCTTAAATTGTTTCCTAGGAAGCTTGAATCACGATGGTCAGGTCCTTTCGTAGTCGAAACCGTTTTTCCATACGGTACGGTCGAGGTAAGTCATCCAACCTAAGGCACTTTCAAGGTAAATGGACATCGTCTTAAACTTTATAATGGCGAGGATTTTAAAGATAATAGAGAGGAGCTACGGCTCCAAGAACCTGCCTAAATATACCCACAAGGTAAAGTAGCTTAGACTCTAAATAAGCGCTCCTCGGGAGGCAACCCGAGCACTAACACCACTAAATAACTTTAGTTTGTTTCTCCAATTTTTTTTAACTGCAGGGATTTTTGGCACACACGGCCTGGCACATGGGCGTGCCTTAGGCCGTATGCACACCACGGGTAAGAGACACGGGCATGGCCATAGCTGTGATAAAACAGGACAAACATTTTTCCCAAGACAGGATGACACACGGGCTGCGATAAATAGCCACGGCCGCGCGATATGACCGTGTGCACTACACTGCTAAAGGACACGAGCGTGTCCCAGACTGTGGTGAAACTGCACTTTAATTCCCCAAAAAATAAGCAAAGGCACGGCTTGAGGTCATACGGTCATGAACATGGGCGTGCTTGAGGCTGTGTGGGAACTTGCACTAACAATTGAAACTTTTAACAAGTCAGAATACAGCACGGACTGATGCCATGGCCGTGCCTGGAGGTCGTGTGCAATCCTGATTACTAGACACGGGCGTGTTGGACCTACCATGGGTGTGGAAGAAGTGAATGAATCACCACATGGCTGTACGATGCGGTTGTGTGGGCCATACGGCCTAGACACATGGGTGTGTCCATAGGCCGTGTGCGAGTGTCCACAGGCCGTGTGCGATACTGACTTAAATCATCAAACCATAAGCACAAGTCATGAACACGGGGGTGGGAGACGTGAAAGAACGTCCACATGGCCGTGCGTACCAGACGGCCTGGGGACACTGGCGTGTCTAAAGGACCGTGTGCGACACTAACTTAAAATTTCACGAAAAACATGGGCTAGGACCACACCACACGGGCATTGGCCACAGCTGTATGGCCTAAAATGGGGCTTACACAACCGTGGCCCTCTTTTATTCCCCTCTCTTAATCCTAATTTCTCCCCATTCACATACAAACTCACTATTCACCCTTCACTATTCCCCCATCTTTTTCAACCAGCCCCATTCTTCTTCTACATTTCTCCTTCCCCTTTTTCTTCATTTTCTCTTTTTTCCTCCTTTTCCATCACAGTTCCTTTCCACTTTTCCCCTTTTCTGCTTCCCCTGACTACCAAGCGCTGCTGTATGCCTTCGCGCTCCACCACCAACCACTCTCGATTTCTTCTCTTGCACCTCTAACTCTTTTATATTATTTTAATCACCCCTATTATGTTGATTATTACTATTATCACTCATAGTTCTTTATCACTGTTCTATCTTTTTCCTATTTGATTGATTTATTATTACTATTGCTTTAATGCTTTTGTGATTCTTCCTTAGTTATTGATTCAGTAAGCTTTGGACGCTCGTAATATGATACATAGATTTTAGGGCCATTTGTTTTGTTGAGTAAATTCGTAGTTTGCTTATATATTTAGTACTCAATTAGTTAGTTTTTTTACTAGGTATTATGATTCTACTTATTTCGTCGGCCTGATTAAATTGTATTTGGATGTTTGTTCTTATTCGTTTGGTTACTATGTTGATTCGAGTCATGTGGTTACTTTCGCAGGAAATTATGACGAACACAAGAGGTAAGAAAACTACCATCCCCGCTTCTAAAAAGCGAAAGGGTTCAGGTGCAACCTTCTCGGGTCCCACCACTGAGATACGCCATCCATTCCTCTAATTTTCTCCAGGACCTCAGGAGGAATTGTTTCAGATTCTATGTGCTTGATGCATTGGTGTGGGCCGTTGCATCGATTGGGCCGCATTAGAGCTAGTCCACCTAGCTGATTCAGTTTGGGCCCTCCTCGCTATCGCTTCGTGGGGCCGCTTCCTTGACATTATTGAGCCAACGTACCTGGAACTCTCCTTGGAACTTTGTTTGACATTTCAGTTGCAGTCGGTTATGGTGGAGTACAATGACCCAAGCACAGTCCAATTCTATCTCGGCAAACTAGTGCGACAATTGAGTGTCCCAAAATTCGGAGTGGCCGTAGGACTTTATACAGAAGAATTTATGGAGGACGACAATTTTGCCCATCTCTACCATCACATCCATTACGTACCTTTCTCTTGTTGGGCAGCCCTCATGCCTGCTACCGGCATCTATGATCCCAGCCGCTCTAAGGCATCGGCTCTCTCTCCGGCATTGTGTTACCTCCACGCCTTTTTAGCCCACGCCTTAACAGGGCGGCGAGAGAGCACCAGCGTCGTTAACATTCACGACGCATACTTTTTATGGAGTATGAGGCAAGAGCATATTTTCGATCTCGCATACTTTGGGCTCGTCTAGCATTGACCCTTATGTGACTCGTCTAGCTCGATACTTTGGGCTCCTAAACACATCAGCATAGCCCTCATCACTCACAGTTATCGGCCAGATGTCCCCACAAGGCATCCAAAGTATGCTCCACATGAGGATGATAGAGCGACGTCGTGGGTTCGATCCTCCTCAGTACCGACTAGCACGAGTCACTGATAAGGATGACCCTGAAGATATCCCTTCATTTCATGAGGACCCACCTACTCAGCCACCGCCGAGTACCGACCAGTTCATACGGCTACTTTATTGACAGAAATTTCTGCCAACCTAGATCGATTTGAGCAATATTGCACTCAGCGATTCGAAAACATAGAGGTGACTCTGCAGCAGATTTGTCAGAATTTCCACATTTTGCCTCTAGCACGCCCACCTCACGATCTAGCTACCGACTAGGACTTTTGAGTCCATTTATTTCAACTTTATTTTTCTTTTCCTTTTTGTTTTTATTTTTATTTCTATTTCCAATTTTCATGTTTTAAAAAGACTTTGATTAGTATATTTTGAATATCTAAATTTTATGGTTGTTTCTTTATGAGCAACCATAATGACCCCTTTAATATAACACCCTAAACCATTATTGATGATATCCTAGTTTCAAAAGGTTTAGTCAATTGGTGCTACTCAGGAATACACAAACAATCCTATGGGGACACTTAATTCACGATTGCCATGTCCTGTTCGACCACGACCATAGTCACCACGATACCGACCACCACGATAACCTCTTCGCTGGGCACTGTGATTGTGGAGCCTAACCTCTACCACTACCTTCACCTCTGTCTACATGTCACATACACATCACTTCCAATCTCTCTAAACTCACTTCCGCTCTTTCAATGACTACATCCAAATTCAGGGCAGTTTCACTTCTCCCCCTTTTTTATGATATTATGCTTATGTTGTCATTATCTATCTTTGTACATTGAGGACAATGTACATCTTTAGTGTGAGGAGGTTAGTCATATCATTATTAGAAAACCCCTAAATTTTGTCTAATCCCCAAGTAACTTTTTCATATCACTATTTGAATAAATTTTGATTAATTCATAATTTTTATTGACATGTTTTGGATCAAAACATAGGTAATTATGTATTGATCGTCTAACTATAAGGCAGTAGAGAATCAAGCATGATAAGTTGACTTTTGAGTATTAAAATTGCTAGGTTGTTTCCCTGAATTGAGGTATTATCTTGAAGTTCTAAGTTTACAAGATTGACATCAATTACCTATAATTTTTGCGAGATTTTGAGCCTTTTAGAGCATATATCCTCCTTGCTCACTTATTTTATTGGTTATTTGTGTGTTAACATTGACTCGCTATTCTAGAACTTGCATCGATTATACATGACAGGACCACACCTTTGATTTGATATACTAAAATGATAAAGGCACTTAGGTTTTAACCTATTTACCCCATAAAAAGGCTACCCATATAATTGACCCCTAGTGAACCCCCTTGAGCCTTAACCATTGTTTCTTGATTTTCCCATTAATAATTAACCCACGACTAAATCCTTTTTGATTCGTTAAGAATTTCCCTTTTTATTGACTCATTTTTATCGAGATTTGATTTGATTAGTTACCTAACTATTTCTGTCCATGTCAGTTGCTAAATTATTATATACTCTCCATTACTTGTCTTATTATTAAAAAAAATTGTATTTTTATATTCATTCAATTACATATTGTTTTAAAGAGCTTGGACAAGTTAAAGTTATTATATTGAGGGAAAGCTCACTACATTTTAGAAAGTTTTATTTCTGGCACCTGTTTGTAATTCAGCAATTGGATTTATTCTTCTAAGTTGGGTAATTTTCTAAATTAATCTCGATTCTAACCCTCTTTTTCAGCTTTTATCCATACCTTTAACCCAAGCCCCATTACAACCCTGTTAAAGACCTTTTGATTTGTGTATCATCTCATTTATAGAGGTGGAGATTTGATTTTTATGCAAGCCTATGGTAATAACTTTTCATGTTTGACTATTGAGTGCTTAATCAGTGAACCTTAAATACTTCGAGTGATTTGAGTGAATCATTAGTGAGGATGCAACTCTTGTCAATTTGGAATTAAAGGTGATTACCTAGATAAAGGGAGATACCTACGATCTTATGATTAAAATGCTCAACTTGGATTGTTTGAAACTCTGATGTTCTTTTAGTTGAATGTTCAATGTGTGATTATCTGTGGATTACTATGAAACATTATTGATGAGGATTATAAGTTAAGAAGAATTAATTTTAATTGTGAGTTGAAAATTTTGCTTGAGGACAAACAAATGCTTAAGTGTAGGGATATTTGATAAACCATAATATATACATATTTTTACCCCATGCTTGGCATATTTTTGGAAGGATTATCATAAGATTTAATGAGTTTGATGCTCCTAATCAATTAATTTCATGTTTTATACTCAGGAGAGCTTAGGATAGCAAAAAGAGCAAGAAACGAGCCAAAAATGGAAAAATTGGGCCTAATTCAATGTTTCACACGGCCTAGGCACTTCCACATGGGTAATCCACACGCCCGTGTGTCATGGCCATGTCGACATTAAACCAAGTCAGAATTGCACACAGCCTGAGCACCTTCACAACGAAGTATCATACGGTCGTGTCCCTATCTGGCTCAAGTCTAATTCTACTAAAGAAAGGCTAAGTTTGGGCTATTTTGGGCATTCCAAAGTCTATATAAACATCATAAAGAAGGATCAAAGGGGGACGGTGGGTAGAAAGTAGAAAATACTTGAAGAATAGCCATCTGAGTAAGCTCAGAAGCAGGATCTCCTTCAAAACTAAAGATCTTCATTCAATTTCCTTAGAAGTTCTTTAGGTTTGTTTATGTTTTGTTGTTTTCCCAATTTTGAGATGTTTTCCTCTATTGTTATGAACTAAATTTCCTAAATACCTGGGGAAGTTGAAACCTAAGACGGATCTTATTACTATTTGAATTATATGATAAATACTTGTCTTATTCTTAATTATGAGTTTTAATCCTCGCTTTAATATTCCAGGATATTAATTCAGGTTTTGATGTGCTTATTCAGTGGAGCAAAAGTCCTTGTTTAAGCGTAGATCCTCCATAATTAAGCGAAGTTACATGCAATCCTAGAGATAGGACGACATAAATCTGCCGAATTAGAGTCAAATCTAATAAAGGAATCCATAGATCGAGTTAATGCGACAATAGGGGTTTTAATTAGGAAAAGATTTTGATTAATCAACCTAGAGTCAGTTATTTTTAGTCTCGAGAGAGATATTAACATAAACTAGGGATTTCTACGGATTAAGTCAAGTGAATAAATCGTCTAATTCAGAAGTAGTAAGGGAAGTTTAGGTGGATTCTTCGTTGGGTATTGTCTTCTCCATCGGTTTTCCAAAAGTATTTTCCAACTTTATTCTCTGTCGCGTTCTTAGTCAATTAGATAGTTAATTTTAGTTTAAAAACATCCTTTAAATTTTTAGGCTAGATAATGAAAAGATAGTAATTACTAGTACTTTTAATCCTTTTGGATACGATATTTTCGGTCTCACCATAACTATACTACTGTTCGATAGGTGCGCTTGCCTTAGTCAAAATTTTTAGTTAGTTTAGCAACCATCAGTTCTCGTGGGTTAGTCGAGCACTTTTGCAAATAAGTGTATAAAACACTGCCTCTACTCGTAAATCGGTAAAAGCCGAAATAAAATACCGTCGGTGCCACACGAACCTACGCTGGCTCGTGTGGTAGTTCAAATGCAAAAATATGGGTGTTGGATCGTAGAGGCCACCATGAGTGATTTTATAGGCTTAGGCCGTTTTGGGCCACGTTGGGCCGAAATGGGCCGCGTGAGCCCTAAGTGTACATGGGTACACACGAGTAAACCACATGAACGTGTGGAGAATATTGGGCCAGGTTGTGTAATCTACATGGCCAAGGCCATTTTTGGGCTATGTGGGCCACACGGGCGTATGGCCCCACATGGGCTCGTAATATGGGCCTTGGACCCATTTTCATTGTTTGACTATTAAGGTTTACACAGGTCGCCCGAGACGACTGTGGACCTTCTGTTGGGTCGGTAAGCATACCTAGAACCTTAAACGATAAAATGACTATTTTGCCCTTATGAGGTAAAATGATTATTTTGCCCTTATGTGGTGAAATGACTGTTTTGCCCTTATAAAGTAAAATGACTATTTTTCCCTTATGAGGTAAAATGATTGTTTTGCCCTTATAAGGTAAAATGACTATTTTGCCCTTTTATGGTAAGATGACTGTTTTACCCCTATGTGATGTATGTTTATATTTTAGCATGCTATTGTAACTTTCTTGAGTATATATATAATATTATGATATGACATGACATGTGGCATGATGCATTGCATGGGGGTGGGTTTTTATATGATTGGAGGAAGTGTACTGTACTGGAAGCTTTACTGTAAATCACTGATGGCTCTAAGCCTATTATACTGGCAGCTCTACTGCAAATACAGTTTAGTGCCGCAACCGGTGCTATTTTGGTGTGTAGTGCTAGACGGAGTAATGTGTAGAGGCTGGTTGGGTAGGACTTGCATACTGTTTACTGTTACTGCAATGGGCCAAGGCCCGAACACATAACTGTTTCTGTATTGAGATGGGCCAAAGCCTAGACTGATATTGTCACTGTTACTGATACGGGCTTAGGCCCAAACTGTTTTTGCTTGCTGCATGACTGTTACTTATTAAGGGATTGCACACTGAGTTTTCGTAAACTCACCCTTCTGTTTATCTGCGCAGGTAATCCTTAGGCGGATCGGTGCTGCGAGGGACTCGAAGGTGGCCACACAACAGCTTACGCTTCCGTATTCGACTATTAATTTATAAATAGTTTAATTTGGGTATTTTCTGTAATAAGGCCTCTTTAAATTTTTAACGAAAAATTCAGGGTTTTATTTATATTGATTTATATATGCTAGCAGTAGGACACGAGTTTTCAAAAGATAAATGCTTTACAAACATCACGGCTACGCAACATGTTTTAAAAGCTTCTATACAAATAATGTTTTAAAAAGTAATAACAATTTAATATGATTAACATTTTGCTAAAAGACTTGAGTTTTAACATTGAACGAGACATCCTAAATCTTCGTTAAGACCACAAAGAGGTTTAATGTAAAAAGGGCTTTTCAACGAAATTATATTTTCCAAAAAACACTTCAATGTGAAATCGCCAGATTTGGCCATAATGTCTAGGCCAGTTTGGGGTGTTACATTTTCTACATCAAGACATTAATTCTTTAAATTTAGTATGTATGTAATATGATTTTTCTCTACTTAGCTCACATTGAATTATTACTTAATAGATTTTATTTCATTTTTCAAAATTGAAATAGTGTGTAAAATTAATTAGTGTCCCTATTCATACATGAACTCAAGTAAAAAAGTTTTTAAAATTTAAATAAATGTGATATTTTAACACTTTAATTTCGATTAGATCTATTTATGAGTCGGATAAATTTATTTATATAAATAATTTTAAAAACAATTTTTAGTTCAATTTAATTATAAAATATATAATTGTATATAATTAATATTTTATTATTTTAAATTAATGAAATGAACTATCTGAGTAGGTTGGCCAAATTAGACTTATGCTTAAATTTTTTTTTTGACTTGACTCGACTCAATCTAACTAGATTCATAAACACTTTTAATCTCTATCCCCTTATTACCATTCTTGACTTTGCCCTTACTGTCACCTCAAAAATGAAAATGTGGTTTAACTTCACTAAAAACTATAAAATTATAAGTTATAATGAACTAGGCATATCTTTCTCAATATTAACAATTTATTTTTTATTTTAGTAAAAAAAATAGTAAAAGAACTAAATATGTTGGGTGTGTGTTAAATTTGCCTGCGTGTTAAATTTTGGGTGGGTTTAGTTTTATTTATTTTTTAAGACATAATTTGTTAAACTAAAAGAATATGACAACGTTTTATCTTCACATCATCAAAGATGAATTCCAATTTCTTTTTAAATGTTATAAATACATTTAAAAAATAGTAATAATCTTTTAGTCTAGTGACAAAAATATTATGTTGTAGGTATTAGAGCTTAAGTTTGCTTTATAACCTCCTCAACCCGGCGTAAGCGTTAGACCCAAATTCAAGAGATTACATCGGCCACCAAGATGGCCTAGTACAATCAGAATTTATAAAACAACCATTTTAAAACATTTTTTTTATTTTAGAATAAAACTTAACCGATTTTTAGAAAAACACACGAGTTAAAAAAATCATTTTAATTTAACTCTTCAAAGTCACAGTGTTTATTTTTGATAACTTAGTCAATTTATTTACTCTTCCCAAAATTTGTTTATAGTTTAGCAGCGAAAAAAGCGATATCCAATCTAGTTTTAATAAAAATCATATTTCACGCTTAACAAATTAATGTCTGCATTTCAACATTTTAAATTAAAAACAACCTAAATGCCATGCATACTATATCAAACCAAAATAAAAAATCTCATGCCGCAATTTAGATCAAATATTTCAATCTTTGAATAATGGAAAATTTCAAATAATAAATATGAGAGTATTTTAATAACAAAGCTGAACCGAGTCCTTCCAAATGTCGTTGTAATATTCCAAACCTGGCTTAGACGTTACGGTCGGATTATGAAGGTTACATCGTACGTGAAAATATCGTCGCTTAGTTTTTGTGAAAAACTTATTTTTTAACTTAAAGGAAAACAAAACAGATTAACTCATCGAGAACGTAGACATTTCGATAAATCACGTGGGTACTTTGAAAAAAATCACATTTTGTCAACTTATCTGATAGACCCAATTTGCTTAATCACTTATGTAGTAAAAAATCGTATTGGATTTTAAAACTTTACAGCGGAAAAACATTTTAGAATTTTTATCTTATTAAACCATAGTGTAACAGCCTGGTTTAGACCATAGTCGGAACAGTAGTTTTGGGACCACAAATTTGAGTCAAAAATATATTTTAAAATAATTTTTCGTGTTTGTAATATGTTATATGATATGTGTGAAAATTCCTTGAATTAATTTTATCGTTTGAGTGTCCAATTTGACAAAAAGACTAAATCACAGAAAATGCAAAAGCTGTGTGCTATATGAATAAGTGTTGAATTGCTTTGATATATTAAATGTGAGGTCTTTATGTTGTAAATGGTGTAATATCCTGAATTAGGGCTTAATCGGAATAGTGGTTTCGTGACCACAAATCCGAGATAGAAATAATTATTTTATAATTATTTTGATGATTATGATATGATTGCATGATTGTGTGAAAATTTTGTGATGAAATTCTATGCCTAAAGTGCTTAAATTGAAAGTAGGGACTAAATCGAATAAGTTGCAAAACTTGCATTCTAGAAGTTTTTAGTATGAAATTGTTTTGGAATATTAATGAGGAGGTCTTAAATAGCAATTTGACCAATTTTAAGTTCATGGACAAAATTAAGACATGGAAGGAATTTTTGGAAAGTTTAGTAGTAAGGGTATTTTGGTCATTTAGTTATTAAAATGAATTAAAAACAAAATTAAAAGACAATTTTTGTCCATCTTCTTCATTAGGCCGAAATTTCAAGGGTTCTCCATAGCTAGGGTTTGTTTCAAGCTTCCAAGCTCCATAGTAAGTGATTCCAAGCCCTGTTTTTAATGTTCTTTACGTTTTTGGAATCCCGGTAGCTCGATTAAGCTTATGTTAGCAATAATTCAACCTAGGGTTTATATTTGGAAAAATACCCATAGGTGAAATTTGTATATTTTGATGTTTTATGATAGAATATGAGGTTTTAAATTATGTTAGACAACTTGTGCTACTCGGTTTTGAGTGAAAACGAGTAAAATGGCTTAATCGGCAAAAATACCTAATAGTCACAAGTATATGTTAGAGAGAGAATTTGATGTTGCCATAGAAGGGAAAAGTGATCAGCATGTTATAAAACATAAGAATAAGGAATAAAGTTTAATTCTTGAGCCTAGGGGCAAAAGTGTAATTTTTCCAAAGTTCATATTAAATGCTGTTTTGATGAATGTATGTATTAAATAAGATTAATTTGACATTATAGATCAAGAGAAACGAGATTCAAGTCGCGATCGAGGAAAAGAAAAGATTGTGGACTAAATTGCAAAATCTTTATATTTTGGTACCAAGGTAAGTTCATGTGTAAATGTAGTAACATAATTGTCATTTTAAGTAACTTAATGATATTTATATGATATGATGATTATTATTATGAAATATTATGCTTTGTGGTTATTGTTGAGTAATATGCAAATTATGTTTATTACTTGTTAAATATGAATTGCTACCGAGTATCGGTTCCGATATTCCATGGAAGACGGAAAATGTGAGATCGAGGGAAAAAGCCCGTTTGAACCTTAGGAATAGATTAGGATACAAGTGACATGCCACTAGGATGGTTGAGCATCCGAACTCGTTGAGTTGAGTCCGAGTTCGTGAGATGTAACTAGGCATCCGAACTCGTTGAGTTGAGTCCGAGTTCACTTAGGGGCGGGTTACATGGTAGCTTGATTACATATGAGGCACTTATGTGCAAATTATCCGTGTATCCGAGTTGTATTCCGATGTGTTCAACGGGTGAAATTTCTAGTGAAATGGAAGAACACTTAAGATGCAAGTGACGTTTTGGTAAGTGTTGTGAAATGGACACTTTGGACAGGTATGTTCTTAATCCTCGGGTTGAAAATAGATACAACAACGATAAGGTGGTAAGATGATGAATGATGTTTAGAAATGTGATATATGTTTTGGTGATACCATGCTAAAGTTGTTTGGTATATTTGTATTGTTATGTTACTTGTTATTTACATATGAACTTACTAAGCATTTATGCTTACTCCTTCCTTTCCATTCACTGTAGTTTTGAACAAGCCGGCTCAGGAATCGGGACAGGTCGAAAGTTCGATCACACTATCCAAAGGACTTTTATCTTGGTAAATGGCTTGTACAACTACTTAAGTATGGCATGTATAGCAATATACCTATTTTGTGTAAATAATTTTATGATATGGTCATTTTTGGTTGAGAAAATGTTTGATATTGATAACTCATGGTGATGGCTAATTTAGATCATGTTTGATATTATGGAAGTTTAATAGGTTATCTAGTTCATAAAAATTCATGGAAAGATGAAACTTGCCTTAAAACAGAATATTGCTGCAGCAATGACATGAATTTGAAAAATCACTAAAAATAGTATAAATGGAACTAAATAATTAGTAAGTTATGAAATTGAAGCTTAATGAGTCTATTTTCATGTGGATTGAACAAAACAGGCATATAAATTATATTTTATGAGATATTTAAACTTTTGTGAAACAGGGCCAGAGTGATTTCTGGATCCCCTGTTCTGACTTTAAAAATTCATAATAAATTTTTAAAAAATAATTAGAAGTTTTTATTTATATTTACAGATTCCTTATTTAGTCTAGTTTTAGGAAAAACAAACCTTGTAGTCATTGAAATTCTTTATTGAGAGATATCTGATTCGTAATACACATATGTCAGAGCAGTCGAACCCTGAAATAGGGGAGATTTTAACTAATAAAATGTACTAATTGGCCCAACCAAAAATTCTATAAAAAATTAGTAAATATATATATGAGTCTAGATTTAGAGAAAATTTACGGATCTTGATTTCGAGTTTTATAACTTGAGATATGATTTTTCTTGTAACTATGACGCGAGTAGCTAGAAAGCTGTGAATGTAGAAACAAATGATTTGAAGTTCTTAAATTGATAAATTATGTTCGGTAACCCCTCAAGCTCGACTCCAGTGATGGGCTCGGGCGTGGGGGCGTTACAAATGGACCATTGGATTAATGCATGGACAAAGTTAGACATGAATTAGTGGATTATTAATGTTATAATTAAGGTTAAATTGGTAAATGGTTTAATAATGTGCATTAAATAAAACAAAACATCAAATTAGCTAATATGTTCATCAGCTAGCCGAATTTGAAGAAAGAAAAATAGGGTTTCTAAGCCTTCAAACATTCGGCACTTATCTTGGCTAATTGGTATGTGATTTTTGATCCATTTTTGATTATTTCTTTGTTTTTGTGATTGTTGCTTAGTACTCTAGCTAGCCCATGCTTGAATTTTTGAATTTGATGATGATTTAGAGATATGCCATGGATGAATACATGAGTTTTGTGTTGTTAATTGATGAAGAAAGATATGTGTTGGGTTAATATATTTTGTATTATGATTTTTGATGAATTTGATTATTATGGGCAAATTTGTGAAAATGAGAAATTGAAGGGTTAAAATGTGAAATAAGTGAAAGTTATGGGCTACTAGAGACTATATGAAAATTCAGCTCTACATGAGAAATATGAAATTATGTGTATTTTGTGCTTTTATGAAATAGGGACTAAAATGTCATAATGTGAAATCTCAGGGGCTATAGTGTAAAATGCCCTAATTGTAACATCCCAAAATAGGGCCTAGTCGGAATAGTGGTTTTGGGACCACAAATTTGATGTTGAAATATTTATTTTATGATTATTATGAGGTCTAGAATATGAGTATAAGCATGTGTTAAAGTTTCATGAAGAAATTCTATGAATAAGGTGTCTAATTGGAAATTAAGAACCAAATTGAATAAAGTGCAAAACTTGGATTCTAAAAGCATTTTGTATGAAATTGCTTTAGATTATTAATTAGAAGTCCTTAAAGAGCAGTTTGCCCAATTTATAAGTTTTTGGACAAAAACGGGCATTGTATGTATAAAATTTGAAAGATTTGGTCATTTGGCTAATTAATGAAATAAAATGGGAAAATAATCCAAAACTCAGCTCATCTTCCCCACCTTGCTGCCGAAATTTGAGAGCCACCATAGCTAGGGTTTCTTCACTTTTCAAGCTCAATAGTAAGTGCTCCCAAGCCCTGTTTTTAATGTTCTTTGTATTTTTGAAATCTCGGTAACTTACTCTCTCCATTTCTACCCATATTTTGAGTTAGGGTTCATGTATGTAAAGTGACCCATGTGTGACATGTTTATTCTTTGATGATTTATGGAGGAATATGAAAGTTGGATATGTGTTAAACATCTTTTTCTAGGTGATTTTCATGAAAAACCCCTAAAAGGACCTTTTTGCAAAAGGTGTAAAATATGTGGTAGAAATGTGAAATAATGGAAAAATGTGGGTTTCCATAAGAGGAAAGAATATTCATCTAGGCTTGGGTAGTGTAAAAAATTCATGCATTTCATCATACGAGCCTAGGGACTAAATCATAAATAATGTGAAAGGTTAGGGCAAAACGATCATTTTGTCTGGAGGTGAAATTTAGACTCGAAAAGAATAATGTGAGGTATTAATGATTCATTTTTATTTTTATAGACCCCAAGGAACAAATTTCGGAGGTCGATCGAGGAAACAAAAGGTTTCGGAATAATCGAGACGCAAAATCGAAATGGATACCAAGTAAGTTCGAATAACTTTAAGTAAACTATTAATATGCCTAGTTACATGTGTTATGAATGTATGATAATTGGTCAGAATGATGGCATGAAAATCCATGGAGTATGTTAATAATAATGAAATGATAATAAATGTCCCTGTTGAAGTGAAAAAGGGAAATTCGATGGAGAAACCATGGCTTACATGATTTGAGATCCTACATGTGTTGTAGAAAAGGATTAGCCCAGACGAGTAATCCGTTGATCTCAAATATAGGAAGGATCTAGCCCGGACGGGTGTTCCTTGAGTGATCAAGCCTCCCGAAGAATAAGTGTGCATTGTGGATTTAACCTGGACGGGTAATCTGACTAGGGTCTCAATTTAGCCTGGACTAGTAATTCAGATCCGATCTCATTACGAGTGTTTGTCGTTGCAAGGGATTTAGCCTGGACTGGTAATCCCGACATCACCCTATGAGTTCACATTGCGGGAGATTTAGCCTGGACAGTTAATCCCACCGTATGATGTGAGGTTCGCGGGAGTGCATACTTGAGATGATCGTTCTTATGACTTGACGGTAAATGGATAATCCATCGAGACTTCTGAGAAACTCAACGGGATTAACATGAGATATAAAAATGAAAATGTTGAATGATGAGCTCATCTAAGACAAATTACATGGTGCATTGTTATGAGACTAACTTGTTGATTGAGTGCATGTGATAGGGAAACTATTTCATGCTTGTTGGTTTTATTGCCTAATATGAATGCATGCTAATTAATCGGTAAGTTTACTTTCTAGTTATTCGGGCTTACTAAGCATGTAAATGCTTACCCCTCTCTTTTTCCTGTCTTATAGAGCTCGTGGACTCGCGAAGATTGGGAGACGGTTGGAAAGTCAACTCATTATTATCTTGTCTAGCTTTGGTATATAGATACTCTTATTTTGTTCAATGGCATGTATAGGCCTTTTGTTATTTTGTTATATGTGTTATTTGATTAGCCAATATGAAGGCTTATAAAAGTATACATATTCACTTGTATATGGCCATGGAAATTGACTCATGTTGGTGTAGGTTATGACCTACCAAATTGTGCATGTTATGTTCCAATGTTCTTATAGTGATTAAATATGGTGTATTAAAATTAGTCATACATAGCATGACCAAATCACCTGGGTTGGTTAGGTCATAATTTTGGCAATGAGTTAGGATAACGAGTTATCTTAATTGAGTCACAAGTCATGGAAATACTTAAGATAAAGGGGACAACCTAGCATGTATAAAAACCGATGAAATGAGGTTTACATGCAATGAGGTATGTTAAGGTTATTTAAGAGTATAATTAGACCATGTTAAGTGTTATTGAAAACTATAAGTGGATATGGTTATTAAAGGGTGACCTAAGGCTTGGAAAATAGCCTAACAAGGTCCACACGGGTGGACACATGGGCGTGTGTCTAGGCCATGTGTGACAAACTGGCCGCCCCATTGGCATGTGAAATGGCCATGTGTCCCCTGCTCCTAAAAATATTAAGTTAGAATGCATGGTAGTAAACACACAGGTAGAGACACGGCCATGTGTCTGAACCGTGTGGAGGGCACAGCCTATCACACGGGCTTGTGTCTTCGTCGTGTGCCCCTAAATTCATGCTGACGTCATAAACAAAATGCTCAAGTTTTTGGACACAGGCAACCACACTGGCATGGCGAGGCCGTGTGAATGACACGGGTGAGGGACACGGGCGTGTGCTTGGCCTTGTGAAAACCCCTGTAGGTTCGAAATAGAAACTAAATTCAATTAATTCCACACGGGTAGGGGCCACGGGCGTGTCCCAAAGCACACGGGCGTGTGCATTGCGTCTACACGGCATGTGAGGTTTAACTTAGAAAATTTTTCAAGAACTTTCTCAGGTCCTCGGTTTAGTCTTAGAGCTTTCTCAATGTATGTTTTTGGGCTCCGTAGGCCCATAATAAGGACACTAGGATGTTGTTTGATTGAGTTCATATTGGAACGAAATTTTATAACCCATAATTCCCGAAAATGTTCGAGTACATGTCTGGTAATGCAAGTTACTTGATCCCAGTCTCGGGTACTGGTAAGGGGTGTTATATTTAGTGGTATCAAAGCTATGGTTTAGTCGGTTCTAGGACTATCGTAGGGTGTATCGAGTTTAGCTATACATGCCATTATACGAACGTGATAGTGTGATATCTCCTAATTGTTTAATTGTCTTTAAATATAGTAAATGTCTTTCAATCATGCACAAGATGAGTCTGAGGGAGCCGAGAGCCATTCTCCAGCTTCCGTACAACGAGTTGTTTCTAGTAGTAGTAGAAAGCCTATGTCTAAAGCCCAGGAAGAGGCCAGAGCCGCCTTCTTTGACATGATGGTCGAATGGTTTGGGGATTATTTGAGGAATCGCCCCAACATACCACGACCTCCCCCGCCCCCTAACCGACTTGATGAGGAAGTGCCACGAGGTATGGCACCTGTAAGAGTTGGTAAAGCCCCGGTTGAGAATCTTAAAAAGTATGGGGCTAAAGAATTTAGAGCTAAGATTGATGATGATGCTGAACGAGCAGATTTCTAGCTCGAGAATACTACACGAGTGTTGGATGAATTATCGTGCACACCTGAGGAGTGTTTAAAGTGTGTTGTATCTCTCCTAAAGGATACTGCATACCACCGGTGGAAGACCGTATCTTCAGTGGTACCAAAGGAAAACATCACTTGGGAATTTTTCCAAGCAGAGTTTAAGAAGAAATACATCAGTCAAAGGTTCTTAGACTCGAAGCGAAATGAGTTCCTGGAACTAAAACAAGGAGATAAGACTGTAGCGGAATACGAAAGGGAGTTTGTAAGGCTAAGTCAGTATGCGACTGAATAGGTTCAAACGGGATCAGAAATATGTAAACGCTTTGAGGAAGGTCTGAATGAGGAAATCAATGTATTGTTTGGGATTCTTGAGATACGAGAGTTTTTTGCATTAGCTGATCGGGACAAGAAGGCCGAGGAACTCAATAATGAAAGGAAGTAAGCTAAGAGAGAAGCTCGAGTTGCAAACAAGAGATCCAGCGGTAAGTCGCTCTCATTTCTGACAAAGAAATCAAGGAGTCAGCATGAACGCTCCACTTCATCAGTAGGATATTCGGGTATAGCGAGAGGCTCCAAACGATGTAATCAGAAGTCTTCCTCCCCTATGGTAACTAGTGTGGGGAGTGTAGATGACCAAAAGCCAAAGTGTAAAAGCTGCAATAAATTTCACTTCAGAGAGTGCCATATGAAGAGCAGTGCGTGCTATAGATGTGGTTCTCTTAACCACTTCCTCAGAGACTGCCCAGAGCGAACCGATAAAGAGGTGGGAGTAGCCTCGAAATCGAATGCTCTTATTCCACGAGGTAGACCCCCGAGATATCTTGGAAGTGCTAGTGGCAGTTGGGTTGTGGCCAAAGACACTACAAAATCAAAGACTCGAGCCTCGTCAAGAACGTATACAATACGTGCTCGAGAGGAAGCTCTACTCCTGATGTCATCACGGGTACTTTTTCTCTTTTTAACATTTATGTTGTTGCCTTAATTGATCCGAGATTGACGCATTCATACATTTGCATGAGATTGGTGTCTAGTATGAATATATCCATTGAACCTACGGAATTTATAATCAGAGTGTCGAACCCATTAGGCAAGTCAGTCTTGGTCGATAAAGTCTGTAAGAATTGTCCTTTGACAATTCAGGGTCACTGTTTTTCGAGTAACCTTATGTTATTGCCATTTGATGAGTTTGATGTAATACTTGGCATGGATTGGTTAGCCCTGCATGATGTAATTGTAAATTTTGGTGGAAAGTATATTGAATTGAAGTGCCCAGATGGTAAGATTCTATGAGTTGATTCGAGAGAGTTGGATACTCCACTGGTTGTAATCACAGCAATAGTTGCTCAAAGATATATGAGAAAAGGGAACGAAGCCTACCTTGCTTTTATACTGAACACTAAGGAAACGAAGTTGAAGATTGAGTCCAATATGTGAATATCTAGACGTGTTCCCGAAAGAATTACCCGGACTACCTCTTGATAAAAAAATAGAGTTTGGTATTGAACTAGTGCCAGGAACAACTCCTATTTCTATTACTTCGTACAGGATGGCACCAACTGAGTTGAAAGAGTTAAAAGCACAGTTGCAAGAACTAATGGATAAAGGTTTCGCAAGGCTGAGTTTTTCGCCTTGGGATGCTCCCGTATTGTTTGTAAAGAAGAAGGATGGTTTGATGAGGCTATGCATAGATTATCGACAACTGAAAAAGGTGGCTATTAAGAATAAGTATCCTTTGCCAAGAATCGATGATTTGTTTGACCAGTTGAGGGGAGCCACTATGTTCTCTAAGATAGACCTGGGATCCATCTACTATCAATTGCGAGTTAAGGAATCGGATGTGCCTAAAAAAACTTTCAGAATGAGGTATGGTCACTATCAATTCCTTGTCATTCCATTTGGTTTAACAAATGCACCGGCCATATTTATGGATCTAATGAATAGAATATTTTAGCCATACCTGGACAAGTTATTCATCGTGTTCATTGACGACATTTTGATTTATTCCAAGGATGAGATCGAGCATGCGAAGCGTCTGAGAACTGTATTGCAGACTTTACAGGAAAAAAATTGTATGCTAAGTTTAGCAAGAGTGAATTTTGGCTCCAAGAAGTAGGGTTCTTGGGTCATATTGTTTCGAGTGATGGCATCCGAGTTGATCCAAGTAAGATCTCTGCCATCATTGAATGGAAACCACCTAAAAATACAGCCAAGGTTAGAAGCTTTTTGGCCTTAGGTAGTTACTACCGAAGATTTGTGAAAGGATTCTCCATGATAATGACTCCAATGACGAGGTTAGTATAGAAATACGTGAAGTTTGAATGAATAGAAAAGTGTCAGCAGAGTTTCGAGAAGTTGAAGACATTGCTGACTGAAGCTCCAGTTTTTGTATTGCTTGAGCCGGGAAAAGAGTTTGTGGTCTACAATGATGCGTCCTTAAATGGACTGGGTTGTGTACTTATGCAAGATGGCAAGGTGATAGCTTATGCTTCACGGCAGTTGAAGCCACATGAGAAGAATTATCCGATGCATGACTTAGAGCTTGCTGCCATTGTTTTTGCCTTGAAAATCTGGAGGCATTACTTATATGGTGAAACTTGCCGTATACTCACAAACCACAAGAGTTTGAAGTATTTGATTACTAAAAAAGAATTGAATCTGAGACAGCGAAGATGGTTAGAACTAATTAAATATTATGAGCTGATCATCGATTATCACCCGAGAAAGGCGAATGTGGTTGTTGACGCGTTAAGCAGAAAATCTTTATTTGCACTAAGGGCCATGGATGCTCGATTGGCATTGTTTAATGATGGTTCGATTTTGGCAGAGCTAAGGGCTAGGTCGACATTTTTTCAGGAAATTTATGATGCTCAGACTAATGATAGTGTCCTACAAGCTAAAAGAGCTCAATGTGAGTCTAGCAATGAATCAGATTTTCAGATTAGTCCTGATGGATGCTTGATATTCAGAGACAAAGTTTGTGTGTTGAGGGATGATGAAATTATTCAGAAAATATTGTAAGAGGCACATGATAGCCGTTTGTCTATTCATTCGGGAAGTACGAAGAGTATAATGATTTGAAGAAAATGTATTGGTGGGACGGCATGAAAAGAGACATCTCCGAATTTGTATCGAAATGCTTGATATGTCAGCATGTCAAAGCTGAACATCAAGTACCTTCTGGTTTACTACAGCCTGTGATGGTACCCGAATGGAAGTGGGACATAATCATTATGGACTTCGTGACAGGATTACCATTGACCCCGAAAAACAAAGATGCTATATGGGTTGTGGTTGATAAGTTGACAAAGTTGGCACATTTTATTTCGGTAAGGACAGATTATTCACTTGAAAAGTTGGCCGATTTGTATATATTTGAAATTGTGAGATTACACAGGGTACCATTATCGATTATTTCAGAAAGAGACCCGAGATTCACTTTGAGATTCTGGAAGAAGTTACAAGAAGCCTTGGGTACTAGGTAGAGTTTTAGTACAGCTTTTCACCCACAGACTGATGGTAAGTCTGAACAGATGGTTCAGATTTTTGAGGATATGTTGCGATGTTGCATCCTTGAATTTTAGGGCAGTTGGGAAAAAAACTGTCATTGGTAGAGTTCACCTACAACAACAGTTTTCAAACAAGTTTGATGATGGCGCCTTATGAGGCCTGTGTGTCATGGATGTGTCGACATTAAACCAAGTCAGAATTGCACACGGCCTGAGCACCTTCACACGGGCGTGTCACACGGCCATGTCCCTATCAAGCTCAAGTCTAATTTTACTCGAAAAAGGCTAAGTTTGAGCTATTTTGGGTATTCCAAACTCTATATAAACATCCTAAAGGAGGATCAAAGGGGGACGGAAGGTAGAAAGCAGAAAATACTCGAAGAACAGCCATCAGAGTCAGCTCAGAAGTAGGATTTCCTTCAAGACTGAAGATCTCCATTCAATTTCCTTAGAAGTTCTTTGGGTTTCTTTATGGTTTGTTGTTTTCCCAATTTTGAGATGTTTTCCTCTATTATTATGAACTAAATTCCCTAAATACCTAGGGATGTTGAAACCTAAGACGGATCTTATTACTATTTGAATTATATGATAAATACTTGTCTTATTATTAATTATCAGTTTTAATCCTCGCTTTAATATTCCAGGATATTAATTCAAGTTTTGATGTGCTTATTCAGTGGAGTAAATGTCCCTGTTGAAGAGTAGACCCTCCATAATTAAGTGGATTTGCATGCAATCCTAAAGATAGGATGACATAAATCTGCCGGATTAGAGTCAAATCTAATAAAGGAATCCCTATATCGAGTTAATGTGACAATAGGGGTTTTAATTAGAAAGATATATTTGATTAATCAACCTAGAGTCAGTTGTTTTTATTCTCGAGAGAGATACTAACATAAACTAGGGATTTTTACGGATTAAGTCAAGTGAATAAATCGTCTAATTCAGAAGTAGTAAGGGAAGTCTAGATGGATTCTTCCTTGGGTATTGTCTTCTCCATTGGCTTTCCAAAAGTATTTTCCAACTTTATTCTCTGTCGCGTTCTTAGTCAATTAGAAAGTTAATTTTAGTTTAAAAACATCCTTTAAATTTTTAGGCTAGATAATAAAAAGATAGTAAATACTAGTACTTTTAATCCTTGTGGATACGATATTTTCGGTCTCACCATAACTATACTACAATTCACTAGGTGCACTTGCCTTAGTCAAATTTTTTAGTTAGTTTAGCAACCATCAGTTCTCGTGGGTTAGTCGAGCACTTTCGCAAACAGGTGTGTAAAACACTGCCTCTACTCGTAAATCGGCAAAAGCTGAAATAAGTTACTGTCGATGCCATACGAACGTGCGCTCGCTCGTGTAGTAGTTCGAATGCAAAAATATGGGCGTTGGATCGTAGAGGCCACCATGAGGGATTTCATGAGCTTAGGCCGTTTTGGGCCATGTTGGGCCGAAATAGGCCGTGTGGGCCCCACGTGCATATTGGCCCCACATGAGTAAACCATACGAACGTGTGGAGAATATTGGGCCAGGTTGTGTAATCTACATGGCCAAGGTCATTTTTGAGCTACGTGGGCCACACGGGTGTATGGCCCCACATGGGTCCGTAATATGGGCCTTGAGCCCATTTTTACTGTTTGACTGTTAAGGTTGCACGGGTCACCTGAGACGACTGTGGACCTTCTATTGGGTCGGTAAGCGTACCTGGACCCTTAATCGATAAAATGACTATTTTACCCTTATGAGGTAAAATGATTGTTTTGCCCTTATGTGGTGAAATGACTATTTTACCTTTATGAGGTAAAATGACTGTTTTGCCCTTATGTAGTAAAATGACTGTTTTGCCTTTAGGAGGTAAAATGACTGTTTTTCCCTTTTATGGTAAGATGACTGTTTTACCCCTATGTGATGTATGCTTATATTTTAGCATGCTATTTTAACTGTGTTGAGTACATATATAATATTATGATATGACATGACATGTGGCATGATGCATTGTATGGGGGTGGGTTTTTATATGATTGGAGGAAGTGTACTGTACTGGCGGCTCTGCTGCAAATCACTGATGGCTCTACTGTAAATCACTGATGGTTCTAAGCCTATTATACTGGTAGCTCTACTGTAAATACTATTTAGTGCCGCAACCGGTGCTATTTTGGTGTGTAGGGATAGGTGGGTTGATTTTATCCCCACATGGTGTATAGGGTTGGACGAAGTGGTGTGTAGAGGCTGGTTGGGTAGGACTTGCATATTGTTTACTGTTACTGCACTGTTTACTGTTACTGCAATGGGCCAAAGCGCGAACACGATTGTTTCTGTATTGAGATGGGCCAAAGCCCAGACTGATATTGTCACTGTTACTGCTACGGGCTTAGGCCCAGACTATTTTTTCTTACTGCATGACTGTTACTTTTTAAGGGATTGCACACTGAGTTTTCATAAACTCACCCTTCTGTTTATTTGCGCATAATCCTTAGGTGAATCGGTGCTACGAGGGACTCGACGGTGGCCACATAACAACTTACGCTTCCGTATTCGACTATTTATTTATAAATAGTTTAATTTGGGTATTTCTGTAACAATGCCTCTTTAAATTTTTAACGTTTAATTCGGGGTTTTATTTATATTGATTTATATCTGCTAGCAGTAGGACACGAGTTTTCAAAAGATAAATGCTTTTCAAACATCACGGCTAGGCAACACGTTTTAAAAGCTTCCGCACAAATAATGTTTTAAAAAGTAATAACAATTTAATATGATTAACATTTTGCTAAACGACTTGAGTTTTAACATTGAACGAGACATCCTAAATCGTCGCTAAGACCACAAAGAGGTTTAATGTAAAAAGGGCTTTTCAACGAAATTATATTTTCCAAAAAAACACTTCAATGTGAAATTGCCAAATTCGGCCATAACGTCTGGGCCGGGATTGGGTGTTACATTTTCTACATCAAGATATTAATTCTTTAAATTTAGTATGTATGTAATATGATTTTTCTCTACTTATCTCACATTGAATTATTACTTAATAGATTTTATTTCATTTTTCAAAATTGAAATAGTCTGCAAAATTAATTAGTGTCCCTATTCATACAAGAACTCAAGTAAAAAAGTTTTTAAAATTTAAATAAATGTGATATTTTAACACTTTAATTTCGATTAGATCTATTTATGAGTCGGATAAATTTATTTTTATAAATGATTTTAAAAACTATTTTTATTTCAATTTAATTATAAAATATATAATTGTATATAATTAATATTTTATTATTTTAAATTAATGAAATGAACTATCTGAGTAAGTTGGCCAAATTAGACTTATGCTTAATTTTTTTTATTTTGACTTGACTCGACTCAATCTAACTAGATTCATAAACACTTTTAATCTCTATTCCCTTATTACCATTCTTGACTTTGCCCTTATCGTCACCTCAAAAATGAAAAATGTGATTTAAATTCACTAAAAACTATAAAATTATAAGTTATAATGAACTAGGCATATCTTTCTCAATATTAATAATTTATTTTTTATTTTAGTAAAAAAATAATAAAAGAACTAAACATCTACTGGGGTGGCGCTTTGTGGACATTGTGGTTGACGCCACTCGGGCGAGTGTTGGGGGACTACTGGGGCATGTCTGAGATGTGGGTCCACTGAGCGCTGTGTTCAGGATTGTCCATTGAGAACTGATCAGATGCAAGCTCTAGCTTCTAGGATTGCACAGCCGCTGAGGGTAGTTCAGCAGTCACCTAGGGGTCGAGGTCAAGCCAGGGGTGGTAACCTCTTGGGTCGAGGGCAGAGAGCATTGGGCAGAGGTGCTGGACCGACTGAGGCGAGGCAGCCTGCTTTGGTTTATGCTGCTCTTCGCCATGAGGATTGAGATGCTCTGGACGTCATTATGAGTATGTTTCTAATTTTTAATGTACCTTATCTTGCACTGATAGACATAGTCTGTACACACTCATATGTAGCTAGTACCATGTTTAAAACCTTGGGGTTTCCGATTGAGAGTACTTCTAGTGAGGTAACTATGGTGAGTCCGTTGGAGCAGTCTATCCGAATGAGTAAATTGTTTAGAGACGTTCTGCTAGAGGTCCAAGGGGCAGTATTTCTGGCTAATCTAATGGAGATTCCGTTTGGGGAGTTCGATCTGATTTTGGGAATGGACTGGCTGGTTAAACACTAGGGTGAGTCTGGATTGTGCGACGAAAAGGGTTGTCTTGAGGACCGAGGAGGACAATGAGGTAGTTGTGATTGGGGAATGACGAGACTATTTGTCTAATGTGGTTTCTATACTGGTGGCAGAAAAGTTGGTGAGAAAAGGATGTGAGACATTTTTGGCCTACATCAGTGTTTTTGAATCTGGAGACTCTTCGGTTAAATACATCAGAACCGTGAAAGACTTTCTATATGTTTTTCCTGTGGAACTATCAGGGTTACCTCCGAGCCGAGAGGTAGAGTTTGGGATTGAGTTGATTCTTGGTTCAGCTCAAGTGTCTATCGCCCCTTACCGAATGGCACTAAAGGAGCTTACAGAGCTTAAGGCTCAGATTCAAGAACTGTTAGACTGTGGGTTCATTCCTCCTAGTGTGTCTCCGTGGGGAGCACCTGTTCTATTCATGAAATAGAAAGATGAAACAATAAGAATGTGTATCGACTACCGTTAGTTGAACAAGCTAACGATCAAGAATAAGTACCCACTTCCGAGGATAGATGACTTATTCGACCAGTTCAAAGGGGCCTCTGTGTTTTCTAAGATTGATCTACGTTCGGGCTATCATCAGTTGAGAGTTAAGGAGTCCGATGTTCATAAGACGGTAATTAAGACTCGATATGGACATTACGAGTTCCTAGTTATCCCCTTTGGTTTGACTAATGCACCAGCGACATTTATGGATTTGATGAACTGAGTGTTCCAATGCTATTTGGACCAATTTATGGTGGTATTCATCGATGACATCTTGGTATATTCTAAGACAGAGGATGAGCACGATGCGTATCTCAGAGTGGTTCTACAGATTCTTCGTGAGAAACAGTAATATACGAAGTTCAGCAAGTGTGAGTTCTGGCTTCAAGAAGTGACATTTCTGGGATATATAGTTTCTGTGGAGGGGATAAAAGTTGATCCTCGTAAGATTGAGGCAGTGTTGGATTAGAAATTTCGAAGAATGTATCTAAGATCCGTAGCTTTCTAGGACTGGCAGGATATTATTAATGTTTAGTAGAAGGGTTCTCCTTGATCACAGCTTTGTTGACTAAGCGACTGTATAAGGGAGTTCCTTTCGCTTGGATTGATGCACAGCAAGAGAGCTTTGGTAAGCTGAAGACCGTTTTAACTCAGGCTCTTGTTTTGATACAGCCTGAGCCCAATAAAAACTTTATGGTATACAGTGATGCGTCACATATGGGTTTGGGTTGCGTACTGATGCAAGACGGAAAGGTGGTTGCTTATGCATCTCATCAGCTCAAGACTCATGAAGCTAATTATTCGATGCATGATCTAGAGTTGGCAGCGGTAGTCTTCGCATTAAAAATCTGAAGGCACTACCTGTGCGGTGAGAAGTGTACTATCTACACTGACCACAAAACCCTCAAATATCTCCTCACTCAGAAGGAATTAAACCTTAGGCAACGTAGATGGGTTGAACTACTTAAGGATTACGACTGCACCATCGAGTACCATTCTGATAAGGCCAACGTGGTGGTCGATGCGTTAAGCCATAGGGCTATGACCGATCTGATAGCAATGTTCGCTCGACTCGGTTTATTCGACGATAGGAGTCTGTTGGTAGAACTTCAGGTAAAAGTGACATAGATTAATCAGATTAGAGATAAACAGATGGGGAATAAATCTCTTGAGTTGCGTTTCCATCAGATTGAGAGTGGTGTTACAACTGATTTTGGGATTAATAAGGGTGGGATTTTGTGTTGCTGATGTCGAATTTGTGTACCGAATGATGAGGATTTGAGACTGTCGATTCTGAGGGAGGCGCATAATAGCTCTTATGCTATGCATCCCGTTGGGAACAGAATGTACAGAGATCTGCGAGAGTTGTACTGGTGGCCAGCGTTGAAGCATGAAGTTACTGACTTCGTTGCTCGTTTTTTAACTTGTCAGTAGGTTAAGGCTGAGCATCAGTTACCTTCTGGTTTGCTACAACCGTTTAAGATACTGACGTGGAAATGGGAGCGAGTAACAGTGGACTTCGTTAGTGGGTTACCTCTAACACCCACTAAGAAGGATTCTGTCTAGGTCATCGTTGATCGACTGACCAAGTCTGCTCACTTAATGGGTTACCTCTAACGGTGGAGTTCGCCTACAATAACAGCTACCAGTCTAGTATACAGATGGCACCTTACGAGGCCTTGCATGGTCGTAAGTGTCGCTGTAATAGCCCAAAATTGGGTCTAGTTAGAACAGAGGTTTCGGGACCACAAAATCTGAGATAGAAATAATTATTTTATGATTATTTTGAGGTCTATGATATGATTGCATGATTTTGTGAAAATTTCGTGAAGAAATTCTATGCATAAAGTGCTCAATTTGAAGTTAGGGACTAAATTGAATAAGTTGAAAAACTTGCATTCTAGAAGTTTCAAGTATGAAATTGCTTTGAAATATTAATTGGGAGGTCTTAAGTAGCAATTTGACCAATTTCTAAGTTATGGACAAAAATTGGACATGGATGGAATTTTTGAAAGTTTAGTAAGGAAGGGCATTTTGGTCATTTGGTAATTAAAAGAAATAAAAAGGGAAAATAAAGCCAAAATTGACTCATCTTTTTTCATGGAGGCCGAAATTAGCATGGGGGAAGCCATGGCTAGGGTTTTCAAGCTTTCCAAGCTCAATAGTAAGTCCGTTCTAACCCCGTTTTTCAAGTTATTTACGTTTTTGGAATCCCGGTAATTTGATTAAGCTTATTCTAGCAATAATTTAAGCTAGGGTTCATATTTGGAAAAATACCCATAGGTTAAATGTGTTTATTTTGATGTTTTATGATAGAATATGAGGTTTTAAATTATGTTAAACAACTTGTGCTACTCGGTTTTGAGTGAAAACGAGAAAAATTGCTTAATCGGTAAAAATACCTAATAGTCAGAAGTATATGTTAGAGTGAGAATTTGATGTTTCCATAGGAGGGAAAAGTGATCAGCATGTCATAAAACATAAGAATAAGGGATGAAGTTTAATTCCCGAGCCTAGGGGCAAAAGTGTAAATATGCAAAAGTTTAGGGGCAAAATTGTAATTTTTCCAAAGTTTGAGTTAAGGACTATTTTGAATAGTAAATTAATTAAATAAGTAAAATATGATGTTTTAGATCTCGAAAAACGAGATTTGAACCTAGAATGAGAGAAAAATCGAAAATTGGGAAAGTTGGTAAAATGGCCGTTTTAGTATCGAGGTAAGTTTATATGTATAATAAGCATTAATTTATGCATGTTTCAATGTAAAATTGATATATTTACTATGATTGTCGAGGTGTTGAAAGTATGTAAGTTGGTGTGATAATAATACAGCAATAATGCTATAATTTATATTTGAAAGTTAAATTTAGTGAATTAATTGAATTATGTTAAATTAAATGTTTATGGTGCCCAGTTTATGAATTGATTTAAAAATATGTCTATGGTACATGAAGTGCATTGAATTATCATACATAAATGTGATTCTATGATTATATTATGAGAAATTGTAAGTTCATATGATTTTTAATAAGGCAATGTGTAATTTAATGTTATTACCTTGATATTAAATGAGCTGTAAGTTTATATGTAAGTAATACATCAATTTTACTTGTATTATGATATTTTATAATAATGTTGGAAATATGTTTGTTGATAATTACTTGATTGGTGAAATTGTTGGAAAAGAGAGAGAAATCTTGGTTGAACCTTCGGAAAGATTGGATGATACAGATGGTATGTAGCTAGGTCACATGTATGGTGCTGAGTGCACATCATGTGTACAAGAGAGCTACAAGACATTATGATGTAGCTAGGTCGCATGGGTGATACTATGTGTACACCATGTAGACAACAGAGCTACGGGATATACGTAGCTAGGTCGCATGCGTGGTTCCAGGTGAAGGACACCATGTAGACAAGAGAGCTACGAGATAAACTGGCTAGGTCACATGGGTGGTACTAAGTGTTCACCATGTGTACAATAGAGCCGAACTATATGATGGGTGGAGCTATGTGCTGAAACCACCAAGTATCAAGGACTGATCCGAAGTGTTCAACAGGAGACTCTCTATGTATTGCTTTGTGAGTTTTGTGATGAATAAGTGCAGGAACTTGGTTATGTGAATGATGTGTAAATTAAGTGACCGGGATGTGGTAAGGTTATAAACAAGTAAATTATACGTGAGGATGATTTTATGGTGACATTGTAATCATGGGCCTATACTTGTGATGTATGAAATGTGGTGAAAATGATTTGTGATATGTATGTTAAAATGAGGTTAATACAAAGAAAGTGTGAAAGAGTGAATTAGCAATAAAACTGTTTTGAACAATAGCAGTGATGTGATTTTTAAAAATCACCAAAAATAGTAGAAATTGAATCAGAGACTGAATGAGATATCAAATTAAAAATTAATGAGTCTATTTTCATATAAAAGAAATAGAGCAAGAAAAAGAGTTCTATATTTTGAGATATTTATGTTTTTATGAGACTGGTTCAGAATGATTATGTGATCCCCTGTTTTGACTTTGGAAAATCACAAAAATTTGGAAAAAAAAATAATTAGAGGCTCAAACTTATATTTTTAAAATACCTAATGAGTCTATTTTCAAGATAAATCAACAAGAACATTATCCAAGTTCTGTACTATGAGATAATTAATTTTTAGTGAAGAGAGGTCAGAACTGTCAGAAAGTGAAATAGGGGAAAATTTAATGAATAAAATGTACTAATTGGCTAAACCAAAAATTATGAAAATTTTATGGTGGAAATATATGTGAGTCTAGTTTCATGGAAAATTTACGGATCTTAATTTTGAGCTCTGTAGCTCGAATTATAAATAAGTAAGTGACTATGACTCGTGTCGACAGTTTGTTGTGAGCATTTATTAGTCAATTGTGAAATCGTACTTACAAGAATGCTATATACATTAAGGATGTGGAATGGAGAGGAGGAGGAGGAAAATAAATATATGTGGAATACATGGAAACTATGGTATATGAAATATTGATATAATGAAATAAATTATATGTGTTTATAAGAAAACAGAAAGAGAATGATATGTATCATGACATGTATATATATATATATGACTAGTCTCAATGTAATGCTTATTGGGTATGGAGTTGAATTGAAATGTTTCAGGCAAACATGTCATTCTGCGCATCTGAATTGTGGTATTTTATAAAGATATGATCTAGCTTTAAATATGAATGCTTGATGATTAAGCTTAAGATATTTGGTAAGATGATAATCTTGGTATAAATGTATAAGTGTGTAAAAGATTAAGGTTGACCAAAGCTTGGAAAATAGCCTAGGTATATTCCATACAGGCAGAGACACGACCATGTGCCTCAGCCGTGTATGGAATACGACTTTGGGACACGGGCGTGTGGAACCTTAAAGCATGCAATTTCCAAGATTTTCGTAAGTTCTTGGTTTAGTCCCGAACCCTTTCTAAAGTATGTTTTGGGCTCCGTAGACTCAAATAAGGGACTATGTGTAAGTGAATGAGCGTTTTGAAATATGAATGAAATTTTATGGCCTATATTTTAGTTTAATGTTTGTATGTTTGTCCAGTAACGCCTCGTACCTTATCCCAGCCTCGGGTACGGGTAAGGGGTGTTACAGTCGCACTCCCTTGTGCTGGACTTAGTTGGTTGAGCGAAGTATTCTGGGTCTGGAATTGATTTCAAAAACTAAGGACAAGGCCCGTTTGATTCGAGATCGACCGATAGCGACTTCTGATAAGCAAAAGTCCTATGCATACTTGAAGCGTCGAGGGATAGAATATTCCATGGGAGACCTCGTTTTCCTTAAGGTCTCGCCATGAAAGAAGATTCTGAGGTTCGATCGCAAGGGCAAGCTGAGCCCTCAGTTTATTGGGCCGTACCAAATTCTGAAACGAGTGAGGCCAGTCGCAAATCATTTGGAGCTACCTCCAGAGTTAGATCGTATTCATGATGTTTTTCACGTCTCAATGTTAAGATACTATCACTCTGATCCCACGCACATTGTTTCTGTTGAGGAGATTGAGGTTCGGCCAGGTCTAACATTTGAGGAGGAGTTGGTTCAGATTTTAGATCATGACATTAAGGATCTACGAAGAAAATCTATTCCCTTAGTGAAGGTGCTGTGGAGGAATCATAGCACTGAGGAGGCCACTTGGGAGCCGGAGGATTCGATACGTCAGAAGTATCCTCACCTTTTCTAACTAGGTAAAATTTCAATGCCGAAATTTTCTTTTAAGGGGTAGAATTGTAACGCCCCAAGTTTTAAATTTATGTTCTGATAAAATATTACACTACTATGTATCTACTTCAGTGGTTAAGTGTTCTGGGTGTGTGAGAGGTCCCAAGTTCAAGCCACAACTTGGGTGAATTTTGGTATTTTTATGAATAAAGCCTCACTCTTGTTTAGTAGGCTTATGGCTATATGTGGGTAAAATTGTATCAGAATAGGTTTACTGGTTTGGTGGTTAAGATGTGTGTTGTTATGCTGGAGGTCTAGAGTTTGAATCCCTGCACGAGCAAGAAGAAATATATATTTTGCTACTTATATCGGGTAAGATTTTGAGTTTCAATAAAGTACTGAGTAATAGAGAGCTTGAGGGAGAAAATTGAGGAATAGGATGTAGTGGGAGGTTATCGGAATCTTTTTTATTGTTTTCCTCCAAAATTTCGGTTCCCTCTTCCCATTCAGGTTTCAAACGCCATTTCCTTTCCTATTCCCTTTGGGTTTTTTTCGTTCCTTTTTTTGGGCTCCTAGTTGTTCCTGTTGTGAATCTCTGTCGTATTGTTGCTTCGTTTCAGTTCTTAAGTATTTTTCTTTCTTCTACGAGTCGGTAAGTTCCTCCTTTCCTTTCGATCACGGTTTCCCATCAATTGATTGGTAATGTGTTTTTCTGTTTTTGCTAGCATTTTAGGAGGAAGTGGTGAGGCTCAAAACCACGATTCATTGATTTGATCCAGAGTAGTGTTCGTTTTGTAGCGATAAGCCTACACGGGTGAACTGTACGAGCGTGTGGATTTTTGGGCCAGGCCGTGGGGGCCATACGGGCAGGCCACATGGGGGTGTGAGCCCATTTTTTGAAATGATATGTCAGGTTGCACGGGTCACCCAATTCAACTGTGGACCTACCATAGGGTCGGTAAGTGCTATTTAGACCCTCATTGAGTATTCTGACTGTTAGATTTCTGTACCAAGCATGAACTGAGATATCTGAACTGAATGTATGATCTTATATATTGCATGTTAGCATGTCATTTTTTGTATGTTGCATTGCATCGGGGTTGGGATGATGTTATTTGGAGGAAGTTTTTTGAAAGGCTCTTGAGCCTGATATCTAGCAGCTCAACTGCAATTATATAATTATGTGCAGCAATTCGGTACCGCATGGTGTATAGGGATGGGTGGGTCGATTTTATCCTCACATGGTGTGTAGGGTTGGACGGAGATGGTGTGTAGAAGCTGGTGGGTAGGATTCTAATATTTTGTCTGCATACTGTATTTGACATGGGCTAAGGCCCTAAGTTATATCTGTTTCTGTATTTGATGGGCTAAGGCCCTAATTGATTCTGTAAAAGGCTCTGGCCCCAGACTGTATATTTATGACACCTGATGTGTATTCTGTATGTGTGATTTCTGTAGGGATTACACACTGAGTTGCGAAAACTCACCCTTTTCTGTTTAATTTGTGTAGGTAATCCCCGAACTTGACGGATCGGTGTAGTAGAGGACTCGATAGTGGCCACACGTATTTAAACTATTTCTCTCTCGTTTATGGATTTATTAACTATGGGAAATGTTTATGTAATTGGACTTTATGGACTGTTTGCTTAAGCTTTGGAAAATTTTAAATGTTTTTACGGGTTTTTAACTTCAAACTTAACTAATACGGATTTTCCTAACAATCAAGGTTTTCCATAGAGTGAACTATTCTTGCTCAAAATAAATGATTGCTAAAGCTTCCGCAATGAAACTATGTTTTAAAGTAATCATTTAATTAGGTAAATGATTTAGAGGTAATAAAAGTCAATAAATGAAAATGGTTTTATCGCAACAACTCAGTTTTCAAATCTTTATCATGTGACATTGCCCAGTTTGGCCATAACGTCTAGGCTGGGACTGGGGTGTTACAGTGTGTCTCAGTCGTGTGTGACACATGGTTATGTTACACAACCGTGTGTCCCATGGGCTACCCTACGATTTAAAGTCACTATACCCTATAGTTTTGACATGGCCTAGACACACGAGCGTGTCTATTGGCCGTGTGTGGCACACAGGCTGGCACTTGGGCGTGTGGTCGGCCGTGTGACCCAAGTTAGTAACCTCCCTAATTTTCACACAGCCTGCCCACAAGGGCATGTGACCTTTGTAACTTTGAAAAATTTTGTTAAGTTTCAGAAAAATTTTGTATGTGCATGGTTTAGTCCCGACCTCTTCCTAAAGCATGTTTAAGGTCTTGTTGACCTAAGAAAGGGACTTTATGATGATGTTTGAATATAGTGCTATGATGTGTGAATGATGTTTGTGAGTTGGTCATAAAATGTTCCAATATGTCTGGTAATACCTCTTAACCCTAGTCCGGAGACGGATACGGGTTAGGGATGTTACACATAGTATATTGTTAGTTACACCATCTTGATTAAAAATTTCGATTATAAATAAACGTTTGCAAGATAAATACCAAAACCAATGTTAAAGTCCCAAAAAAAAATTTAAAAGTTTAAAGTCCATAAGTTAGTCCAAAATATTCTTAAACCAAAATGTGTAAACCGAGCTCCAGAATCACTGTCCAATCCTAAGCCTGATGATCACCTGAAATGAAACAAACAGACGAGTGAGCTAGAAGCCCAGTGTTTGGCTTGACCCATCTATAGAATTTACTTATAGAGTTCACGTATGCAAATAGTCAAATTGGAATTTCATATTTTCAGAATATGTATTATTATTCATATTTTTAAATCATATGACATATAAGAGCATATCCTACCCACATCCATTACACACCATCTCTGTCCAACCAATCACACCAATTAGAACTAAATGAGTCCATCCATCCAATCGAACCGATTTGTGGCAGTATGCCACTCATAAATATGCAGTTGAGCTGCCAGTTAGAAATTGTTGTACAGCTGCCAGAATTGCAGTCAAATTGCCAGATTACAATTCGTGTGACAAATCAAAACTCACCCCAATGCATATCCATAATCATGATAATATACATACATATCTCATAAGTTGTATGGTATGCATACCTAAACATATATATATATTAACAGAGCATAACATATCACATTTTTGTACAAAACAAAACTTACTTAACATGCTTTCTAAGCTTACCCATGTATAATCATACCAAATCTTACGCTTTTCTCAGCTTAAAAAATGCCCACAGACCCAATTTTTTGTCCCTTAATCGGCCCCTAATGGCCTTCAAATTAGCCAAAAAGGCCCACACGGCCCAATAAGCCAGCCCATGTGGTCTACATGGCCTACCTATTTAGGCCGTTTAATTGCACACGACCAGCCACATGGTTGTATGGTGCACACGGTCTGTCACACGGATTGCCACACGGCCATGTGACACTGGGCAGTTTCGAAAATAGCTTATATTTTTTTTTATATTTCCAACTTTCAGTTGAGTTTTTAGGGTTAGTTCACACAATTAATGGTAGATTTGATTGACCACACAATTAAATCACCAAATCACACCAATTAACCATCAAAGACCCATCCAAAATAGCATCTTTTAATCAAAATTCCAACTCTTACAGTAAGGTTCAAGTACTTACCACTTGGAAAACAACATTAGAATTAAGAATTACTTCGCTGAAGGAATTTTATTTTCACACCCTTCGCCTAACCAAAACACAAAAACGTTTAACACCACTAAGAAAGAAGGTTAAACATTAACACAACCCTATCTTGATCAAGAAATGATTATAAGGCAAAATAATAGAAAATAGTTTGACGGAACTTACACTATGTTTGAAACGATCAGAGAACGATTACCAAGCACAACCACAAAAGAAAAGACGAAATTCCAACAAGTAAAAATCAACAAAGAGCGAAAAAAAAAGAATATCAATGAGAAATAAAGAAAGGAAAAGAAAAGCAGTGAAAGGAAAAACAAAATAAATGTGAAAGAATAATGGAGAAGGGGATGGTTTGTTTGGTGAGTAAAAGTAGGGATTTTGATAAATTCCAAAATAAAATTATCTTATTTAATCCAAATCTTAACCCATTAGATTTTAAAGAATTTACATTATATTCCAAACTTATGCAACCCAATATCCGAACATAAGACCTAAAGGTAAGCTAAAGCCTTACCACTAAACCAATACGCTCATCCTTGTTACAATCTCGCGAAAAAAAAATAAGTCCAAAGTCTCAAGTTGAGCATACTTCAAATGTAACATCCCAAAATTAGGGTTAGAAGTATTAAGGTCTATTAGTAGGTTACTTTTTTGGCTGGGCTGTTAAGTTAGTTTTTGCATTTTAGGAACAGAATAAGCTTATTGGTTCAGTGGTAAATTGTTAGATTACCTTATGTCTCGTATTCAAGTCCCTTGGTGTGCTTAGAGGAATTTATTTTTGGTAATCAAGTCTGGAAATTCTGATGAGTTAGTATGTTATTAAATTTGTTGTTATTATTATTTTATTATTATATTTAATTTTATTGAGAAGAAAATACTTCAAAAATTTATGTTTACTTTTCCTACTTTTACTCACGTAATTTTCTTCCCCATTCTTTTTGGTTTTGCAAACTTGGTTTTGACTCATTTGGTTCCTACATTTTTCTTTTCAACGTTTTCAAATCCTTCCCCCTATTATTCAATATTTCCTTCTGATTTCAACATTGTTATTGTTAGTTGTTGTTTTTCAAAGTCGATCTTTGTTTAGTCAATTGCGAATCAGGTAATGTAAATGTTATTTTCTTAAGAGTTACATCAGTTTCTTTGATTTTCTGTAAATGGTTTAGATTGATTTTCTTATAGGTTACTGTGTTTCTAAATTGAGTTTTCAGATCGACATATTTGAGGTGCTTCGATTGATCGTAAGTGCATGGGAATCATCTTTCAGGTGTGTTTCTTAAGCTTACGTAATTTAAAGATAAATTTGGTGCCAAAATTCATGAATCGCAGCAGAGTTTGAGATGGTTTGCAAACTACACGGGCATGTACTGCACGTTGGTAGTCCACACAACCTTTTGCTGCTTAGAAATTAGGTAAGGTTTTGAGTCACACGGCCTTGGGTGTGCCATACAGACTAGCTATACAGCTGTGTAACCTTTGTTAAGGATCTTTGTCGATTGCACATAGGCATGTGTCTTAGCCATACAATTGTGCATCACTGTCACACAGGCGTGTCATTAAACCACATGGCCATGTCTCCGCTACTTCTAAAATTGTGTAATTTTATCATACGGGATCAGAGAGTTACATGATCTACTCACACAACTTTGTACTTCAGTCACACGAGCATGTCTCTCATTCACACAACCATGTAGGCCTATTACACACTCTGGACCCTCCCACATGGTCATGTGGTCCTATTTTTTATTTTTATCACCTTATTTTAATTTGACTCATTTTAGTCCCTGAGTAATCCTTTACTCATTTAAGCCTCTGTATGAGTGCTTGGGAAACCATTAGTGTTCAAGAGAAGTCGAGTAAGGGATATATTTGCTTGAATTTGTTTGTAACACCCTTAACCCATATCTATCACTGGAATAGGGTTACGGAGTATTACCGAACTTATTACTTAAAAAAATATACAATTCTCATACATTTTTCATAACCAAATAAAAGTCATTCACAATCAGTCATATTGTCTCTAATATGAGCCCACGAGGCCCAAATCATGCATTTGAAGTGGTTTGGGGCTAAACCGAGAATTTAGAAATATTTTTTAGGGAAGCATAGAAAATTTTCAAAATACAGGGGAGACACACCCGTGTCACAAGCCATGTGGACATTCGAAATGGGATCACATGGTCGTGTCCCAGCCAGTGTTCGACCCCATGTAACTCTCTGACTTGGGTCACACAACCAACCACATGCCATTGTGACTAGCCCGTGTACCCTTCGAAATGTCCTCATACACCCATGTGCCAGACCGTGTGCTAGGCCGTGCCAAAACTATAGGGTATATTGACTTATGCCACACGGCCAAGTCAAACGCCCGTGCGCTGGGCTGTGTGGAGCATACTGACTTGATTTCTAAAAAAGTACCAGGGGACACACGGCCATGTCACCTAACCATGTGTCACACATGGCTGAGACACACACCTGTGTTTCTGCTCGTGTGGAAAAAAATAGGCTATTTACCAAACCATCTTTCTCACCCAAATTTGCATAAACCTAAACATGTCAAATGGCATATAACAAATCATCAATAGACATTTAATCCAATCTCAACCAAGCCTAAATTATGCTATCCTAACACCAACAACCACAAGGCTCATAAGTACCATAATTGCACATTCACAAACATACCAATATGACTTCCCACAATCACTTAACTAATCGAACTTACTTAGTAGGCTTTGTGCCTAAATCAACATGCATACCATATCTCAAAATTTAACCATTTGGTACTCAAATACAAACACACAATTAAGGCCTTCACCTAACAATTACAAACCACATATTAAAGAGCCATTTACACATTTGCATATTCAACATATTCCATGACAACTCAAATGCACACAAGTTGAAAATAATCACATATATACATACATATACCAACAAATGCCAAAATAAACCAAATCACATGGCTATCAACATAATTAAACATTCACCATTTACAAGCCAAATCAATTGGCTAAATAATTACCAACATATAGACCATATTAACCACAGCACCTATACGTGCCATATAACTAAATACACAAATTCAAAAGTACAGCTGGATAGTGTGATGAGATCTCCGATGATTCCCAATCCAAGCAAGCTTCGAAAATCATTATAAAACATGGAAAAATAGACAAAGTAAGCTATAAAGCTTAGTTAGCTCGTATGCTTAATAAGTAAAACTTAATAATCATTCACAAATTAAGTTATCTATCATAAAACACTACAATTTAACTTAATCACAAGGCTATTATATGTTCATCCACATAGTAGATCATGTAACTCACAATTTACCTAAATTCAATGCTTATACGATTTACGTATATACTTGTACAGATACGTATCAATCTCTTACCCTTTCATATCTTCAATATACCCATTAAACCATTTGGAATAATATCAGATACTCGGGAATCCTGCACCCTAAATGCCAATACAAGGCCGAAGCTATCTCAATCTCATATCTCATATAATGCTCACTCTCGAGCTATCAACGGGTCTGCTCACACAAGCTGACGAGAATTCGTAACACATGTCAGAAAACTCAGTCAGTGGTAGAACGTATGGACTAGCACCCAGAACACAATAACCCCTAATGACATGTCATTTGTATCTTATTTATTCCTAAGGTTCAACCGGGATTTCACATTGTCGAATCTTCGTCGAACATTTCTGTAAGGTCATATCATAAACAACACAATTATAAAGCATTTAAAACACAATTTCAATAATGCTTATTAACATACGAACTTACCTCGGATTTATACGGAGAGAAACGAGCTATCAATCTACTATTTTGTTTTCCCTCGATCTAATTTTGAACTTCACTTTTCTTGATCTATATATAATCAAATTTAACATATTTAATTATCATTCTATTCAAGTTAACCCAAAAATCATATTAAGATAAAATTACACTTTTGCCCTTTGAATTTTGAATTCTTTACAATTTAGTCCCTAGCTCATAAAAATGAAATTTCATGAAATTTAATTTCAACCCAATATAGCCAAATATTATTTAGACCCATAGCAGCCCATATTTTTCATTATTTCACACATTTACCACACAATTTATTATATTTCTCAATTTAATCCCTATTTGACAATTTTATCAAAAATCACTTAACAAATGTTGTTTATCTAACGACAGTCATTCATTTTCTATCATCAAACATCAAGATGCACACATATTTATTAATATTAAAACCCTAAACCTTTAATATTTTTTCAAATTAGTCCCTAGGCTAGCTAGATTAAGCTATAATAACTCCGAAAACATAGAAATCATTAAAAATAGAGTAAAAAATCACTTACAAGCAAAAAGGGAACTTGGCCAAATCTTCAAGCACAACAATGGATTTTCTTTCTTCTTATTTGTAGTGGAAAATTAACTAAAGAATATGATATCTTTGTTTATGTCATTTTACTTTAACTTATTTATTAATTTACTAATTTAACCTTGTTAATTAACTACATAAAACACTTAATTCATGACCATATTTGTCCACTCATATTAACAATGGTATAATTACCACATAACGACCTCCACTTTAAAGTTCTATAGCTATTAGACACCTTTAGCGATTAGAACACAACTTTTACATATTACGCGATTTAGTCATTTTTATCAAATTTAGCATTCTAACGATAAAATTTCTTAATGAAATTTTCATACAATCATACTATCATGCTGTAGACATTAAAATAATAATAAAATAAATATTTTAACCTCGAATTTGAGGTCCCAAAATCACTGTTCTGATTTGACTAAAAACGGGCTGTTACATTGTTTATGTACATGAATGTGTATGATTTATATTTATTAATTGCATGAATGCTTAAAGGTTGTGTAATTAGAAACATTGCTTAAAATGTTGCTTACACTGCTTTGTAATTGTATATGAAAATGCCTGACTATATTCCTGCTAATATGAGCTAGCTATCAATATGATTAATGAATAAGGTAATTGAAAATGAACTTTTCAGATTATGTATATCCATATGTTTACTTCTATATACATCTACATTCTGGGTTGGGATTCAATTTTGAAGTCAAGGAAGTTTGATTTGGCAGTTAAACTACATTATAATTTTGTTAGTAGCTTGACTACATAATAATAATGAGGAAAATGTCTTCTTCATAGTGTGAATTGGTTGGACCAGTCCAGCAGAACCTAATAGTGGTGTGTAGAGGATGGAAGGGTTGAGAAAAACCTTATTTTTGGTGTGAGACGGTTGGTTGAAGATGGGGTGTAGAGGCTAGATAGGTGGGGACTTTGTAACATTTTGCATTTTAATGTGAATTGCATGTCTGTCTAAGGATAATGTAGATTAATGTGTTAAATTCAATGTGATATTGAGAATCGCACTGATCTCAGTCATTGCGAGTTCGAGCAGTTTTATGTGTATACATTTTGCTTATTGTATAAGTATTATAAAAATGCAATATGCCAGTTAGATATGATTTCAATTAACGATTTGATTGGGTTGTTTTGTAAATATTTAGTTAACTGTTTGAGTTTGAGTAATTATGTTTGTTTAATATTCACACTGAGCTTTTGTAGCTCATTCCTGTTAGTTTCCTTCTTTTTAGGTAACCCTTAAGTTTAGGTGTCAGACTCAACAAATCAAACGTCTTGGGGTTTCTTTTTCAGTTTGATTTAATACAATTTTTTAATAAGGTTTAATAAACTTATTTTATTCGGACTGTAGATAAAGTTTAGGAATTTTGGTATCAATTTTGGTTTTTGATTTTTGTTAAGTTTTGAGTTTCCGATTTTGAATGAAATTTAAAATTTCATGCATGGGTTTGAAATAATTATTTGTGGTTTTGATTCTAAGTTACTCCAATGTTTTTATGCGAAAGCATTAACTATATAACTGCTTTGTTAAATAATAAATAAATAAATAAAAGAATTCATAAAAGGATGAAATTAAATAACTAAAGGACTGAAACAAAATTTAAATGAAATTATGAGCATAAATTGTGATAAAATAAATAAGTAAATAAAGGACTAAAATATAACACTCGAAAAAGAACAGGGGCCGAGTAGGAAAATATTCCCAAATAAAGGACAAAAATATAACACACGAAAAAGAATAAGGCCTGAATGGGAAAATATTCCCAACCCCATTATGTGCACCATTTCCGAGAGTGACCAAAATAAAAAAATCCAAAATTAAACGGGGTAAATTTAAAAAAAGAAAAAAGACTAGAAATAGGACTACATTGAAAAACAATTGAAAAGCTAAAGGACTAGGGAAATAAATAGACCCCCATATCAAAAACACGCAGATCTTATGTAGTTCAGGTTGGGTCGTCGGGCTAAGCATCAAAATGACGTCGTTTTGGGGCGTTTTAGGCCTGGATGAAATGGCGTCGTTTTACCTAGTCTATATAAATTAAAAATATTTTTAAAAAAATCATTTTGATTCAGTTTTAACAAAAAATTCCTTCTATACTTTTTTTCTCTCGAGTCACTCCCTTGTCTGGCCAAAGGCTGTCGCATGTCTATCGCAACCACCGGTCATCGACGGTGTCTACGGCTGCATCCGGTGGCTGGAAAACCAAGAAAAAACCTTTTTAGACCCTATTTTCGAATAAAAAGTGGACCTAGGGTTTAAATCCCCAAAAAATTAAATATTGACCAAAGGAAGAAGAAATCGAAAGGTTTTGCCCTTTTCCGATGAGGCCTTCGACGGAACCTTAAAGGTTTCTGTGGCTTCTTGAATTGGAGAAAAGGGACTCACGATGGCAATGACAACGACATTTTTTTTATAAAGTAAGACTCTTTTCCCTTTTTTGCTTCGAAAATAAGAAATAAAAATGCTACCTTTTTTTTTTGAAAAACTCCTTTTTTCTGTATCTTATTCAATTTTTTTATATTTTGATTGCTTCGTGTGTACAATACATCTATTGTTATGGCTTTTATAGCACAAGATATTAATTTTTATTTTCCCCCTTTTTTTTGTTTTTGCTATTGTTTTTGTCCTTGTTTCTTTCTTTTTACAGGTATCGATGGTCAACAGCGATGACGGAAGTCATGCCTTGCCATTTTGGTGCAATGGTGGCAGGAAGCACGTCAGGCCTTAAGCGATGAGCACGCCGACATGGTGGGGCACGATCAAAAGGGGATCTAGGGTTTTTGGCTTTCTGAAAATAGTTTAGGTTATGGGTTTATTGGGCTTTTTGTATTTGAGATTGTAATTTGGGTAATGTATTTGGCCATATTTTTTTATAAATAGACTTTTATTATTATTTTTGTTTTGTTTATTCGGCCGAATAAAATTGGCCTGTTACATGAATGATTAAGAAGAAATGATATGTTTGGCATGAGTTTTATATATAAACTTATGAATTTGAATGCAAATTAGTTGATGTTTCAAGTGAATTGAGGTTGATAATTGAATTGTGGTGTCAATGAGGACACATTGGTGGCACTTAGGTTGATTGTTTTGCCATGTTTTAGGCTTGTTTATATGTGTGTTTAAATTATGGAAATGGTTCATTTTTATTTGTTATATGTTTATAAATTATTTGTTTAATTGTTTTGAAATAAAGTGAAATATCATGTTTTGCCTTGTAATACTCTGTAACCCTAATCTGGCGATGGAGACGGGTTAGGGGTGTTACACATTTACATACAACATTTTCATATATTAATCAATATATGATAATTTGACAACTTGGAAACATGAAGCATAAAAGTGAACTCTATCACCACACATTGGATACATAGATCTCCATCACACCAATTACTCAAAAAGTGTAGCAGTTTATTTTTCAGAGATGTCAGAAATAATGGTTTTGGGGCCACTAATTCGAAGAGTGAGTCTATAGATATTATTATTTAATATTTACGAGTCAAAAATAGTATTACAATAAATTTTGATTTTATAATCTATGTTGTTTGAACTAAAGTTTAAGTGCAAGTGGTTTGTTTCAAAAGTTAAGTGGTTTTGAAAAATGAGGTATTGAGACCTTATTTCTATGAACCGAGCCCATAAATATTTTATTAAATATTTATGGAGTGATATTAGGGTTCTATTAAAATTTGGTTAAGAAATTCTAATATTTAGATAGTTAATTAATTGAAAAGGACTAAATCATAAAAGCTACAAAAAATTAAATCCTACTAATTAAATGCATCAAATAGCTATGAAAAAGGTGAATTGATGGACTTAAATGGTAAATATACCATAACATAGTTATTGGACGGTTGGTGGAAAATTGTTGTTAATTTATCAATTTACATGATATATTTTACTATTAATAAAGTAAATATAGATAATAAGTAATAAAATAAAAGCAAAAATGTTAAATGAGAACACCATTGTTGACACCAAGTAGTTCGGCCAAGCTCTCTCCCATGCATGTGTGATATTTTTAGGTTTGTTTATAATGATTTTTATGTTTTTGAGCTCATATAAGCTTAATCTAGCTAGCCCGGGGTTAAATTTGTAAAACTGTTAAAGGTTTAGAGATTTTCCATGAATGATTTTGAGGTGTTTTTGATTTTAATGGATGAATTATTAAAGTTGATAGCTAGATCTAAGTATTTTGTTAAGTGGTTTTTAGTGATTTTGAATGTTAGGGATTAAATTGTTTAAATAGTAAAATTAAAGGGAAATAATGTGAATTTGTGAAAGATGTGGGCTATTTTGGACCCTTAAGAAAACCAGCTAACATGGGTTCTCTTTTAAAAATGGTAAATTTGCAAGTTATAGGTCTAAAGACTAAAATGGAAAAAAGAAAAAATGTTGGGGCAATTTTGTAAATTCACATTAAAATGTGTTATAGGCTTGAATTAATTATTTTAAGCTATTTGAATTATTTAATTAAATGAATTTATATTATTTAAATCAAGAAATGCTACAATTGGATTTAAATCCAGGAAAATGCTAAGGTTCCAAACTAGAAGTTGACTCTGTTTTAACAATCGTTCTAATTAAGGTAAGTTCGTATAAGGATTAAATTTTTTATTGTTGTTTTAAATGGAATATTAATTAATTAAATTTTTTATTGTTGTTTTAAATGGAATATTAATTAATATTTGTGATATGCATTGATAGTTGTGTATTAATTTTGGTATAATGGATTAAGTTGTAAACATAATTAAAATTAAGGTCTATGTATGAAAAATATGAACTTAATTTAATGTGTAATGGAATGGTACAATAGAATGAAAGGAAAGAGTTTGGATGTGTATATTGAAAATGTGTATTTCATGAAGCATGTGCGAAATGATATAGTATAATGAAATTTAGAGAATTGGATATGTACAAAGGTCCTGTTTGAAACTTGTAAATACTGAGGATACAAATGACATGTCATTAGGGATTATACAGTTTCGAGTTGTAATGCCCCAAAATATCTGTATATGCTTCTGCATTAATTTGACAAATATCTATTTGCTAAGGTGGTTAAGTTTTCTGGGTGTGTGTGGGAGGTTCCAAGTTCAAGCCTTACTTGGATTAAATTTTGATATTTTTACGAATAAAGCCTGAACTTGGTCCATTAGGCTTATATTTTATCATTTGTAAAATATGTCAGAATGGGCCTGCTGGTCTGGTGGTTAGGTGGAGTGTCAGAGTGTGGGAGGTCTTGTGTTTGAATCTTTATGCAAGCAATGGAGTGTTCCTTTTTTCATGTGGCGTGTAGAGGGGTGGATGAGTTTGATTTGAATTGAAATATTGATAGTGGAGTGTTCAGTGCAGAGAATGAAGGGAATGTGAGTTGGGGGTTATCAGAAAATCTAATTCTGATTATTCGGCTTTTGTTTTGGCAAATTCGGCACCTTCCCTCAACTCTGCAATTTTTTTACCTTCAATTCCTCTTTTTCTTCTTGCCAAACCTCTGATTCCTTCTATTGATTCCGTTTTCTTTTTCATCTTTTCCACCCTACGTTAGCACGCGGTCGGTAAGTGATGCTTTTTGATTAATTTTATCTGTTCTTCACGAATGATTACTAAGAGGAGTGTTTTCTTGTTTAGAAGGTTTGTGAAGCTGCTGTGATTCTCCAAACGGTGTCGACGAAGTGCGTTTTTGTTAGTGTCCGCTCAAAGGTAGGGGTTCCGTTAAGATTGAAGTTTTTTTCTGTTCGTAATTACTCATTTTAAGTGACTGTTTTGGAGTGCTCGAGATTGGGTTAGCAGCGAAAATGAACCAGGTGTGTAGCTGGAAACACAGAAAACAAGAATCGACAAAAGCTGAAAAATGATTCTGTCGGCACCACGCATCCGTGTGGTAGGCCGTGTGCAAGGCTGTGAGCTACAACACGGCCGTGTGATCGGCGAGCCAGGCCGTGCACAAGTGACACGCCTGTGTGATGGCTGAGCAAGTCCGTGTGAGACATACGGGCTCAACCTTTTGGGTCGTGTGGGCCCACACGGATGAACCACATGGGCATGTGGGATTCTGGACTAGGCCTTGTGATCCATACGGCCAAGGCCAATATGGGCCGTGTGGGCCACACAAGCAGGCCACAGGGACGTGTGAGCCCATATTTTTTGTGACAGCCCAAAATTGACCCTAGTTGGGAAGTGGTTTCGGGACCGCTAAACCGAGTCATAAAAATAATTAACCGTCATAATTTATGCTCATTATATGTACATGTGCATGTGTGAAAATTTCGTGTTTGAATTTTGTTTAGTTGTAGGTGAATTTTAGTAAATAGGACTTATGTGAGAAAATTTTGAAATGTGATAGGTCAAAGCATAAGGATCTATTAGTGCATGAAATAAAAAGGGGGGACTTGCATGTCAATTTCCCCCCTAATTAGTAGTGGCCGGCCATGACAAGCATGGTAGACCAAGTGTGATGGGCAAGAACATGTCATAAACATGTTGAGTTAGTGTTTCATGGGAAGTATGATAAAATAAGGAGCATGGGCATAAAATAATGAAAGGGAATATGATGAAAACAAAAAAAAAAAGTGTGTCGTTGTTCCCCCCCATTTTGCCGAAACTAGAAAGAAAAAACAAAAAAAAAGTGTCCATCTTTCTTCATTTCCCTTGGCCGAATGTTCTAAGGAAGAAAGAAAAACAAGTTGTGTTCTTTGGTTCTTCTTGGCCGAATTGAAAAGAAAAAGAAGAAAATGAAGTTAAGGCATTTGGTCACCTTTAAGTTGATTAAGAAGCTCTTGAATATTCGGTGCCTAGGGGAAAAATTTCTAAGAAGTTTGGCCATGCATGTAACTAGATTGAGGTATGTTTGATATTATTCTTTGAGATTCATGTATATTTTAAGTTGTAAGTTTAAAATCTACCTAGCCATGGTTCAAATTTTGTTAATTGATGGAGATGATATTCGGCCATGAATGTTACATTCTTGGTTGGTATTTTGATGTCTTTGGTGATGAGGTATGAAGATGGTTGATTTTGAGTGTTTAATAAAAAGGATACATGAATTATTGTTAAATAATGGTCGAATGTAGCATGATTAAAGATGTGAATAAATTGAAGTTAAGGAGGTTGTCAATGAAAACGATATTATATGGGGGTATGTATATTCGGCCATATGAGTAAATATATAGATGATGTTAAATTTGATTATGTATAATGGGCCATATAGAGTACACATTGTGATATTAACTTTAATTCTCTATAATTGATCAAGTGAGTGATATTGGTTTATATGGTTGAATTTGATTTATGAATATGTACCTTGAAATAAAATATATCATCGACTATGTTACTTTGGAAGTAAGAATGCATTCGGCCTTGAGACAATTTATAAGTATTTGTTAAGGTTCTAATGTTTTGAACAAGAATGGTTGTAAGATGAAACGAAAATTATTAAAATATATATGAGTAATTAACAAGGGTGGTTGTCGTGTATATAATATTTATGTGTGTTTTATTGAAATATTTATTGGGTTAATTATAGTAATTGGATCTTAGGTGATCAATAGCCGAATGGCTTAAAGTTAGTAAAAAGCATAAGGTGAATAAAAATAAAATGTTGCCGTATGATTCTTTTGATATGAAACTATTAATGTTATGGGATATAAATAACTAGCAAGGTAATTAAACTAGTTAATTTATTTATTTAAGCTCAAGAACCTAAAGGAGAGGCGTCCAACAAGGGGAAATCGAAGGTCATCGAGTAGCCGACTTGGAATTACTTTACCCAACATAAAGTAAGTCATTAAGCATATAGTTTGTATTAATTTAAATGGTCATAATGTCTATGTAATGATGCTGAATGGAATGATAAATATATATATACATGTATGCATGTGGTGATGAAAGTGTTGAATGAAAAGAAAAGAGGTGAGATGTATTGAGTTGTTGATCTCGGCACTAAGTGTGCGAGTATAAACATTTATGATCATGAGATTGGCACTAAGTGTGCGGGTTTAAATTGTACAGCACTAAGTGTGCGAGTTTGATTATATAGCACTAAGTGTGCGAGTTTGATTATATAGCACTAAGGGTGCGAGTTGATTATATAGCACTGAGTGTGCGGACTTAATATATACTTTTGAATCACTATGGACACTAAGTGTGCGACATTATTGAGTTGATCACGGACAGCGGATCGGGTAAGTACCTTGAGTTCATGGCTAATAGGCGCTATGTTTATATTTGGAGTTGAGCTTGGTAAGTTTGAACCTATGTGACGATTATAATTGAAGTCACGTACATAAGATTTACCGTGGAATAGGTGAAAGGTCGTTTAGTTGTATGATTGTAACGAAAATACAATGATGCATGAAAATGCCTCAAATATCCTATTGATTAGTATATGGAATGTGAATGCATGACTTGGTATGAGATTGAACCAATAGGTCTAAGGAACTATGGTATGGTTCGGTATGGATGGAGTAACTAGCCTCGTTCCATTTTGTTTCCTCTTGTGATAATGTTATTAATGGATGGTAGTGCATTGCTTATGACTTACTGAGTTATATACTCACTCAGTGTTTCCTTGTCACCTATTTAGGGTTTCTTGGACTCGTCTCTTTTTGCGTGATCGGGCCGTCATCGAAGTCATCACACCGGCTAGCAACTTTTGGTATCTTCTTTTTAGTCGGTCTAGGAGAACATTTCGGCATGTATAGGCTAATATGTTTTGTTGAAATTTGGTATGTAAACTTTTAGCCATGCGAAAATGGCATAAATGTTCTGTTGGATTTGGTTCTATAATGTTAGGTCGTAAGTCTTAGAAATTCGATTTTTATGCCTTATGTCATGGTTGATTATTTTTGGTGTCAAAATTCATGATATGGCAATAGTGTAGTAGGGAGATGTTTGACAATGATTAGCCCTTGGCATGGCTAGTCATGATCATAATTTGTGATATGTATGATGAATTACTAGTTAGATCAAGGAGAAATCACGAAATAGGCATAGTTGCTTTAGTAACAGATGCTGGCAGCAGCAGTGACGTGAGATTGAAAAATCACTAAAATAGTAGGAGAGGAATTAATTAATGAATAAATTATGTAATCGAAGCTTGATGAGTCTATTTTCATATAGAAGAAACGAAACGACCATATGAGCTGTATGTTAGGAGATAATTAAACTCTTGTGAAACAGTGCCAGAGTGATTTCTGGATTCCCTATTCCGACTTTGGAAATTCATTATAAATTAACCAGAGATAATTAGAAGTCATGCCATATGTGCATAGATTCCCCTTTGAGTCTAGTTTCTATAGAAACAAACGACATCAGTAATGAAGCCCTGTACAGGGAGATATCCAAGTTGTAATGCGCAAAGGTCAGTGTAGTCGATCCCTGTAACATTGGAGACTTTGACTAATAAACTGTACTAACTTGCCTAACAAAAAATTCTAGAAAAAAATATGTAGATGGGCATATGAGTCTAGTTTCAGATAAAATTTACGGAACTAGATTTCGAGTTTCAGAACTCAAGATATGATTTTTAAAGCGACTAGTACGCAGATTGGCAGCTTGTCTGGGAAATTTTTTTTAGTGGTTTGAAGTCTGTTAACACCTCGTGTTCGACTCCAGCGACGGCCTCGGGTTCGGGGTGTTACATTTTTGAAGTGATCTATAAGGTTGCATGGGTCACCCAAGTCGACTGTGGACCTACTGTAGTGTCGGTAAGCGTTACCTAGACCCCTAAACGAGTATTCTGACTGTCTGATTTTTGTACTGAGCATGAGCCATGATATCTAAATTGATTGTATGATCTAATAGATTGCATTTTAGCATGTCATATTTGTATGTTGCATTGCATGGGGGTCAGGTTGACGGTTTGGAGAAAGTATTCTGATAGGCTCTGAAGCCTGATATCTAGCAGCTCAGCTGCAATTATCTGATTATGTGCCGCATTTCAGTACAGCATGGTGTATATGTATGGGTAGGTCAATTTTGTCCCCACATGGTGTGTAGGGTTGGACGGAGTTAGTGTGTAGAGGCTGGTGGGTAGGACTCTGTTATTCTGTTCTATTCTGCATGTTATATCAGAATTGGGTTAAGACCCTAATTTTCATCTGATTTTGTATCTGAGTGGGCTAAGGTTCACACCGATTCTATATAGGGCTCAGGCCCGAACTACGTATAAATATATGACTAATTTCGGATATTGTGTTGTGTGTATATTTTTTGTAGGGATTACACACCGAGTTTATGAAAACTCACCCTTTTCTGTTTAATCTGTTCAGATAATACCCAATATTTGGCGGATCGGTGTAACAAAGGTCTTGATGGTGGCCACTCGTAAAATTTTGGACTGTTTTCCGCTAATTTTCCTATTCTGGTTATGTGTTGGAGGTTTTTGATGTAAATGTTTGGGACTTTAGACTTTTCTGGTTTTTAATTCGGTTTTTATTCTATTGATGATTTGTTACTGATAAGCAATATTTAGAATCCAATTTTTTGTAAAAGTGAACATTTTATTTCTAAAATAAAATGTTTTCTTAAACTTCCGCATAAAAGAGATATGTTTTAAAGCAAATCAATGAGAACATATTTTTTGGACTAAGTAAAAGATAATAATTGAAACGATTCTAATGTATTGATGCATTTTCAAAAATACTCTAATGTGACATCGCCAGATTCGACCATAACATCCAGGCAAAATTTGGAGTGTTACATTTAGTGTACCAGAGCCAGGTCTTAAAACTCGACTGTGAATTTTGGGTTCCAAAATTGGTTTTTAAAGAAATTATTTCCAAATGTTTTCAAATATTTTGGTTAAGTGTGTGGTTCACAAAGTCCCCGGTGCCGATCCTGTAAGTTTTCTAAAATTTGTACTATTTATTTCGCAATATTGTAAATAGTATATTCTGAAACTACTATAGGTAGTAAACAATACTGAAAACTGTAATGAGACCGCGACTTACGAAAACAAACTCTGAACTTCTGATACTGTTTTGCATAAAACATCTATTAATAAATACTGAAACTGTAACTGATCCATAAAATTTGTAATACAATAAATTCGATTAGACAATGAGCACACTAGGTATCCACAGACGTGGTACTAGAGGCCGAGGTAGAGGCTGTAGAGGGACTCGAGCTGAGTCCTCTTCCATGGATAATATATCGGATTTGGACATGAGTGAGACACCTGTGTCACCTGCTACTGAGACTGGGTCTCGTGATCGCATGGCTGGGGACGACGCATTGTCCCAGGCTATGCTCAGGATTTTGGAGAGGTTCGCTGGGCCCAATGCTGGATCTGGGGGCTAAGGGTCGGTTACGGAACGACTCCGGTCTAATGGGGCTGAGTTATTTAGGGGTGTCATTGGAGTCGCCCTTAACGTGGCCGAGTACTGGATGGAGGCCACTGAAAGAATCATAGATGATTTGGATTTTACCCCTGAGCAGAAACTAAAGGGCATTGTTTCCTTGCTTCGCGATGAAGCATACCAATGGTGGCCAACCGTTAAGGAAGGCACTCAGCCCGAGCGTCTATCATGGGATTTCTATAGGACAGCATTTTAGGGTAAGTATGTGGGGGCAAGCTCTATCGACACTAGAAGATGTGAGTTCTTAAATCTCATCCAGGGTGATCGATCAGTGGCTGAGTATGAGACCGAATTTCTAAAACTGAGCTGTTATGCACGAGGCATGGTGGCGTCTAAATATGAGAGGTGTGTCCATTTTAAGGACGGCCTTAGAGATAACCTGAGGGTACTGATAGCTCCGCAGAGGGAGCGTGAGTTTGCTTTTCTGGTAAAAAAGGCTAAGATTGATGAGGATGTTAAGCGCGCAGAGCGCCAGAACAGGAATCGCGAGTGGGGTAAGAACAAAAGGGATCCGGAGCCCTCGAGTTCAGTGATGAGGCCTAAGAAAAAGGCCAGACCTAATAGGCCAGGCCAGCAAGAGTTGGGGCCCTTGTTGCGTCTACTGAGATCTTGCCTTGTGGACATTGTGGTAGACACCATTCGGGCTAGTGTTGGAGGACTACTGGGGCGCGTTTAAGATGTAGGTCTACTGAGCATCGTGTTAGGAAGTGTTCGTTGAGGCTGATCAGATCCAAGCTGCAGGTTCAGGTAATGTACATCTGCCGAGGGTAGTTCAGTAGCCACCTAGGGGCCGTGGTCAGGCTAGGGGTGGTAATGGCATGGGCCGTGGATAGAGAGCACCCGGTAGAAGTGCTGGTCATACTGAGGTGAGGCAGCCTGTTCTTGTTTATGCTACTCGTGGCCGAGAGGACCGAGATGCTCCAGATGTTATTACGGGTATGTTTTTAATTTATAATGTACCTTATCTTGCACTGATAGACATAGGTTTTACACACTCTTATATTGCTAGCATTGTGTCGGAAACTTTGGGGATTTCAGTTGAGAATACCTCTACTTTGTCAGAAACTTTGGGGATTTCAGTTGAGAATACTCCTAGTGAGGTGACTGTATTGAGTCCATTGGGACAATATGTCCTGGTTAGTAGGCTATATAGAGACGTTCCGTTGGAGTTTCAAGGGACAGTATTTCTGGCTGATTTGATGGAGCTTCCGTTTGAGGAGTTCAACTTGATTTTAGGGATGGATTGGTTTGTTAAGCACCAAGTGAGTCTAGACTGTACATCTAAGAGGGTTGTTTTGATAACCGAGGAGGAGGACGAGGTAGTCGTAATTTGGGAGCGTCAGAACTACTTACTGAATGTGATTTCTGCTTTGAGGGTGAAAAAGTTGGTGTGTAAGGGATGTGAGGCGTATCTGGCCTACATTAGTGTTTCTGATTTAGAGAATTCTACAGTTACAGATATCGAGACAGTTAAGGACTTTTCAGACATCTTTCCTGATAAAACACCAGGTTTACCTCTGAATCGAGAGGTGAAATTTGGGATTGAACTTATTCTGAGGATAGCTCCGGTGTCTATCGTCCCTTATCGAATGGCACCAAAAGAAGTTATCGAGCTTAAGGCTTAGATTCAGGAATTACTGGATCGTAGGTTCATCCACCCTAGTGTGTTTCCGTGGGGAGCACCAGTGTTGTTTGTGAAAAAGAAGTATGGATCCATACGTATGTGTATCGACTACCGACAACTGAATAAGCTGACCATCAAGAATAAGTACACCTTACCGAGTATAGATGATCTATTTGACTAGTTTCGAGGAGCTTCAGTTTTCTCTAAGATTCATCTCCAATCAGGGCATCATCAGTTGAGGGATAAGGAGGCTGATGTGCATAAGACGACATTTAGGACTCGTTATAGACATTACGAGTTCCTAGTTATGCCCTTTGGATTAACTAATGCACCAGCGGCATTTATGGACTTGATAAACCAGTGTTCTAGCCCTATCTGGATCGGTTCGTAGTGGTATTTATTGACGATATATTGGTGTATTTGAAGACCGAGGATGAGCACGATGAACATCTCAGGGTGGTTTTACATATTCTGCGAGAGAAACAACTGTACACTAAGTTCAGTAAATATGAGTTTTGGTTTTGTGAAGTAACATTTTTGGGCCATGTGGTTTTTGCAGAGGAAATTAGAGTTGATCCTCGAAAGATTGAGGCTTCCTTGGATTGAACGCAACCTAAGACTGTATCTGAGATCCGCAGTTCTCTGGGATTGGCAGGGTATTATCGGAGGTTTGTAGAGGGGTTTTCACTGATCACCGCACCCTTGACGAAGTTGCTACGTAAGGGTGTGCCATTTAATTAGGCAGATTCGCAGCAAGAGAGCTTTGAGAAGCTCAAGATTGTTCTGACTCAGGCTCCTATTCTAATACAACTTAGCATGGTAAAGACTTCATGGTATACTGTGATGCGTCGCATATGGGTTTGGGTTGCATTCTAAAGCAAGACGGTATAGTGGTTGTTTATGTGTCTTGTCAGCTCAAAACGCATGAGGCAAATTATCCGAATCATGATTTGGAATTGGCTGCGTAGTTTTCGCTTTGAAAATTTGGAGTCACTACTTGTATGGTGAGAAGTGTACTATCTACACTGATCATAAGAGCCTCAAGTATCTCCTCACTCAAAAAAAGTTAAATCTTAGGCAGTGTAGATGGGTAGAGCAACTTAAAGATTATGATTGTACCATTGAGTACCACCCTAGTAAGGCCAATGTGGTGGCCGATGCGTTGTGCTGTTGAGCCATAACCGATCTGAGAGTGATGTTCACTCAACTTAGTCTTTTCGACGATGGGAATCTGTTGGCAAAACTTCAGGTTAAATTGACATGGATTGATCAAATCAGAGATAATCAGTTGAGGGATAATTCTCTTAAGTTGCGTTTCTATCAGGTTAAGAGTGGTGCCACTATTGATTTTGGGATTAAAAATGATGGGGTACTGTGTTTTTACGGTCGGGTGTGTGTACCAAATGATAGGGATATAAAACAGTCGATTCTGAAGGAGGTGCATAGTAGTCCTTATGCCATGCATCCCATCAGAAATAAGATGTACCAAGACCTTTGGGAATTGTACTGGTGGCCAAGATTGAAGAGTGAGGTTACTGACTTTGTTGCTCGCTATTTGACTTGTCAGCAGGTTAAGGCTGAGCATCAGTTACCTTCGAGTAAGCTACAGCTAGTTAAGATTCCAGTATGGAAATGGGAGGAAGTAACGATGGACTTCGTTAGTGGGTTGGCTCTATCACCCATTAAAAAGGATTCTGTCTGGTTCATCGTGGATCTATTGACCAAATCTGCTCACTTCATCCCAGTTAGGACAGACTTCTCTCTATAGAAATTGACTAAGCTCTATATATCATATATAGTGAGACTAGATGGGGTACCTGTCTCGATCATCTCTGATAGGTATCCTCGTTTCACGTCTCGATTCTAGAAGAAGTTTTATGAGGCTCTGGGATCAAGGTTAGACTTCAGTACTGCTTTTTATCCTCAGACAGGAGGTCAGTCAGAAAGAGTGATTCAAATACTGGAGGACATGTTGAGGAGTTATGTTATCGATTTCTGATGCAGTTGGAAGGAGTACTTGCTATTAGCAGAGTTCGACTACAATAACAGCTACCAGTCTAGTATACAGATGGCACCTTACGATGCCTTGTATGGTCGTAAGTGTCGCACTCCCTTGTGCTGGACTGAATTGGGTGAGCGACTTGTTCTGGGTCCGAAATTGGTTTCTGAAACTGAGGATAAAGTTAGATTGATTCAAGATCGATTGAAAGCAACTTCTTATAGGCAAAAATCCTATGCAGATCTGAAGCATCGAGAGATAGAGGTTCGGTCGTAAGGGCAAGCTAAGCCTTTGGTTTATTGGGCCGTACCGGATTCTGAGACAAGTGGGACCAGTCGCTTATCAATTGGAACTGCCTCCGGAGTTGGATCACATTCATGAGGATTTTCATGCATCGATGTTGAGATGCTACCGCTCTGATCCCACACATATAGTTCCTGTGGAGGAAATTGAGGTTAGGCCAGATCTAACGCTTGAGGAGGAGCCAGTTCAAATTCTAGATTACGATGTTAAGGTTCTGCGAAGAAAGTCTATCCCCTTAATTAAGGTGTTATGGCAGAATCATAGTACCAAGGAGGCCACTTGGGAGCCAGAGGATTCAATGCGTCAACAGTAACTTCAGCTTTTCTGATCAGGTAAAATTTTGAGGCTAAAATTTTCTTTTAGGGGGTAGAATTGTAACGCCCCAAAATATATGTATGTGCTTCTGTATTAATTTGACAAATATCTGTTTGCTTGGGTGGTTAAGCTTTCTGGGTCTGTCTTGGAGGTTCCAAGTTTAAGCCTTACTTGGGTTAAACTTTGGTATTTTTATAAATAAAGCCTGAACTTGGTCAATTAGGCTTATATTTTATTGTTTGTAAAATATGTCAGAATGGGCCTGTTGGTCTGGTGGTTAGGTGGAGTGTCAAAGTGTGGGAGGTCTTGTGTTCGAATCTTTGTGTGAGCAAGAGTGTGTTCCTTTTTGCATGTTGCATGTGGAGGGTGGATAAGTTTCATTGGAATTGAAATGCTGATAGTAGAGTGTTCACTGGAGAGAATGAAGAGAATGTGAGTTGGGGGTTATCAAAAAATCAAATTCTGATTATTCGGCTTTTGTTTTGGCAAATTCGGTACCCTCCCTCAACTCTGCAAATTTTTTACCTTCAATTCCTCTTTTTCTTCCTGTCGAACCTCTGTTTGCTTCTATTGATTCTGTTTTCTTTTACACCTTTTCCACTCTACGTTAGCGCGGTCAGTAAGTGATGCTTTTTTATTAATTTTATCTGTTCTTCATGAATGATTACTAAGAGGAGTGTTTTCGTGTTTAGAAGGTCTGTGAAACGGATTTGATTCTCCAAATGGTGTCGACAAAGTGCATATTTGTCAGTGTCCGCTCAAAGGTAGGGGTTCCGTTAAGATTGAGGTTTTGTCTGTTCATAATTACTCATTTTAAGTGACTAATCTTAAACTCGGGATTATAGACTTTAGGTTCTAGAGTGCTCGAGATTGGGTTAGCAGTGAAAACAAACCAAGTGTGTACCAGAAAACATAGAAAACGAGAATCAGCAAAAGGAAAAAAATGATTCTGTTAGTGCCACACAGCCGTGTGGTAGGCTTGTGCAAGGCTGTAAGCCATAACACGGCTATGTGATCGACAAGCCAGGCCATGCACAAGTGACACGGCCTTGTGATGGCCGAGAAAGGCCGTGTGTAACACACGGGCTCGACCTTTTGGTAGTGTGGGCCCACACGAGTGAACCATACGGGCGTGTAAAATTCTAGGCCATGCCGTGTGATCCACACGGCTAAGGCCAATTTGTGTCGTGTGGGCCCATAAGGGCAGGCCACAGTGACGTGTGAGCCCATGTTTTTGAAGTGATCTGTAAGGTTGAACGGGTCGCCCAAGTTGACTATGGACCTACTGTAGGGTCAGTAAGCATTATTGAGACCCCTAAACGAGTATTCTGACTGTCCTATTTCTATACTGAGCATGAACTATGATATCTGAATTGATTATATGATCTAATAGATTGCCTTTTAGCATGTCATATTTGTATGTTGCATTGTATGGGGGTTGGGTTGATGTTTTGAAGGAAGTATTCTGAAAGGCTCTTACGCTTGATATGTGGCAGCTCAGCTGCAATTATCTGATTGTGTCGCATTTCAGTGCAGCGTGGTGTGTAAGGATGGGTGGATCGATTTTATCCCCACATAGTGTATAGGGTTGGACGGAGTTGGTGTGTAGAGGCTGGTGGCTAGGACTCTATTATTCTGTTATGTTCTGCATGTTATATTTGAGATGGGTTAAGGCCCTAATTTGTATCAGATTCTGTATCTAAGTGGGCTAAGGTTCACACTGATTCTATACAAGGCTTAGGCCTGAACTACGTATAAATATATGACTGATTTCAGATATTATGCTGTGTATATTTCCTGTGGGGATTACACACTGAGTTTATGAAAACTTACACTTTTTCTGTTTAATCTATTCAGGTAATCCCTAGCATTAGGCAGGTCGGTGCAGCAGAGGTCTCGACAGTGGCTACACATAAAATTTTGGATTGTTTTCAGCTATTTTTTCCTATTCTAGTTATGTGTTGGAAGTTTTTGATGTAAGTGTTTGGGACTTTGGACTTTTCTGGTTTTTAATTCGGTTTTTATTCTGTTGATGATTTGTTACTGATAAGCAAGATTTAGAATCTGGTTTTCTCTAAAAGCGAATTTTTTTCTAAAATAAAATATCTTCTTAAGCTTCCGCATAAAAAAGATATGTTTTAAAGCAAATCAATGAGAACGCATTTTTTGAATTAAGTAAAAGATAATAACTAGAATGATTTTAATGTATCGATGTGTTTTCAAAAACACTTTCATGTGACATCGCTAGATTCGGCCATAACGTCCAGCTGAGTTTAGGGTGTTACACGGGTGATTGTCCTGAATGTCCTATCGATGGCTGAGGTCCTGCATTTGTTGCGGATTCTCCAGAGCTCGTGTAAGTAGCATCGTATAGCTAATATCCCGTGACTCATAGCTCATGTGAGCAGCATCGTGTAGCTAACATCCCGCGACCCATAGTTCATGTGAATAGGCACATTTTATAACTTGTGTGAGCACTATTGGAAAGGTTATGGTTATATAAAAAGGCACACTATGTGTAAGCATTCTTCAATATCCAATGTGATTCTATATGGTTCAACGGGTAAGTAAAGGTTATTGGAAAGGCATGTACTGAACTTAATGTTACTAATGTTCATAAATAAAAAGATAGATATGCATATATGAAATGAAAAGGATTAGAATTTATCATGTGATGGATGAAATACGCATGGAATTCATTTCTTAGTATATGCTATGTTTCCTAGATGTTATGTTTACTTATTATCTACTAACTATGTGGATTCAAATGAGAAGAATCTGTAATGGATATATATGTGATGGATGATATATAAAGTCTAATGCTTATTATGTATATGTCATGATTTACTTGGATCTTACATGTAATGTTATACTTACTAACCTTATGAGGTGATGTGTATAGGAAAGGAAGTTTGGCATATGACATGATGAAAGTGTGATTGGTTATTTAGTTTAATATGTTTGGTAAGTTTAAGTTTCCTTTATACGAACTTACTAAGCACTAATTGCTTACGTAGTTTTTTTCTCTATTTTGTAGATCATTGGAAAAGCTCGAATGATTGAATCTTGTCAGAGCATCGTCATACTATCCATTCGTCATATATTGGTAGTTATGGTTGTTTTGGTTAATGGTTATAAATGGTATGTAATAGGGTTAAAAAAGGTTATTCTAAGTTTGTTGTGGTTAATGATATTAAATAATGGCATGTGAATAATAGGTATAAGTAGTATGGATGAACTTTATGCTACTTTATAGATATTAGGTATTATAAGGTATAATGGCATGTTTTGGAATAGCTATTTGACATCGTTGACATAGGTTCAAGCTAGAACTTTGAGATGTGGAATGAGTATAAATTTGGTGTGTGAAATGTGGTGCCTTTGATTGACATATAGGTAGGTATATGTTGAATGATTCTCGGCTTGATTTGTGCTTATTTGAAGTTCAAATGGATGAATGATAGGTATATGGTGTAGATTTTAAGCTTAGTTTATGTCAATTAGATAAATCTACTTGGATGTATATTTTGTGGTACCAATGAGGGTACATTGGTTGAATGATGGAAATGTGTTGCATATATGATGATGTTAGCATGATTTGGTCTCATTTTAGTGTGCTTTAATTAGGTCAAAAGGGTTAGAAAATGGTATGCTTGTGGCTTAAGAAAGCATTTTTGTTAAACTTGTTTTTCAAGGCACATTTTGTGGTACAGACGGCCTAAGAAACGGGCTATCATACGTCTGTGTGTCGCACAGGGGCTGTTTACATGACTGTGTGTCCTTATTTTTTTTTAAATGTAGGTTTCACGCTGTCTAAGACACGATCAGCAGCAGAACCATGTCTTCCAAAACAGTTAGTTACACTGTCTAACACACGGCCTGTTACATAGTCATATGACCCAACTTCGAATATGCACACGGTTTGGCCCACGACCCATGACATGACCATGTAGCCCTATTTCGGATGTCCACATTGTTTGGGCTAAGTCACACGGCCATGTGACCCCTATTTCATAAATTTTTCATATTTTTCTTGAAATTTTTGGTTTGCTTCGAATAAGTCCCTAATTGTTTCCAAATTGTTTTTAGGGTCAATCAAGCTTAATTTAAGGCCCTAAAAGTATGTTTTATCATATTTAAATTACATTATTGAAACTAATTATGTGAATTACATATTGATCCATGTTTCGATAATTAAGGTTCTATTTTGCATTGTAATGCTCCTGTAACCCTTATCCTACAATGGAGATGGGTTAACGGTGTTACAAAAAGTCTAGCATATCACATAAGTGTAGCATAAAGCTAAACACTCTCCAACACACCAACATATCCCGATGAATGGAGCTTAGCTCGACATTCCCTTATCCTTCCAATCTGTCTTGGGGCTTCAATGCCCAAATCACAAAACACAAGGGCGAGTACTCACAATCCTATGGCATGCCAACTATATCCAATGGTTTTAAAGGATCACAAGGCCAAAATATCTGCAAATAAACACATTTAATTACTTTTTTAATGCACATAATCTCTTTTCATAATCTTCAATTCTTATCACAAATTTGTATAGAATACATGCTTATCAGATTCACATTTAGTTGCATTTTAAGTGCCACAACTATGCTCATTGAGCCATCACATATCCGACATCATATGTGTGCATTAAAATTAGTTTATCACGTACAATTATTCACACACATTGCCTATTATATCAACATCCCAATCCACAACTAAACATTCATTAAACGTAATTTCACAACAAATGATAACTCTAAAAAATATAAAGTTATCTTAAGGTTTTATACCTACAATTCTTGTTAATTATGGGTGATTTATTATTAATTTCCAATTTTTATTAAAAATATTAATTTATTTTTTATTTAGATTAAAAATATTAATTTATTTTTTATTTAGACTCTTGGAAGTTAAAATCTATTATAATGCTAAATTTTACAAAATAAATATTTATTAAATATTTAGTGAGCTCAGTGATCGAAATTATGCAGGTTAAGATGACTTCGGAATCAATTGGGCCAAAAAGGTGATAAACATGTCCGACAAAGGGGAGTTGAATTTTTATTAATCCATTCATGCAAGATGAGCATAATTCATGTCCAAAACAGCAAGGAAAAGTTGCCCAACAATTCCAAATAAATTCAACTCGAATTTATGGTTAAAAATCCATCTATGAAAAAATTGCAGTCTTGGAACTTGTCTGTTGAGGCCCTGATGGTTTGGCGAGTTGAATTCCAGCACATAAGCTACTAGATGAACATCAAGGAACATATAAAATTTTGAATTTGGACTCTAAAAAACATAAGGGAGTAAAAACATTGATTTTAAATGTTATTTTTAGCAGCTTAAAGCTACCCCCGTTAAGTATAAATAGCCTCATTAACCCATTCATTTTCATCATCCAATTCACTCTCATTCTCTCCCTCTCTCATGTTCTCTCATATTCTTTTTAAGATATTTTGTTTCCTTTTCTTGTTCAAGAGATGCAAGCTTCTTAAGTATGGATAATTTAAGTAATAAGCTCCCTTCAAGAAAGGTTGTGGCGTTCCAACGAGGAGAAGCTATGCACACCACTACAACATCCATCGTGAAACAACTCTGTTTCCTTTTACTCTTTAAAATTCTTGTTGTGATCTTGTTGATTGAAAATATGATTACTTTTTATTCTTGTGTTTTTTTTATCAATTGCCATGTTTTGATCTTCTTATGCTGAAATTATTATGAAACTTTTGTTTATGTTCAATAAGGTCCTAAAAAAAATATTTTGTGCATTTGGTTGTGTTTCACTTAGGTAAAATCATGTTTGCTTATTAATTCTACATGAGTTTAACAAGTAATTGAGTTAGTTAATTTATCTGGGAAGATAGTTACTAATTGACAAAATACTTGACTTGTGTGTGCTTAATTTATTAAATATTAATTAATTAAATTTAGTGATTATGGCAGGAGGTACCTATTGCACTACATAACCTCAGGAATGCATGATTAAATTATTTCAGTATAGATTTAATTTTATTACTTCACATAGTCATTAGAGTTGCATTTGACATAGGGATATGTGATGGGCCTACAAGACTAAACGTAGTGACTTCGGGAGAAGCCTACTAGTGATTAAATTGTTTCATATTAGACTTATATTGTTATCTCTTTCATTCTGTAGTAACGATACCCAGAGGGTAAGTTAAAATTAAGGTCAGTGACTCACCAATTATGCCACGGATTATTTTGCATTAATTTTTATCTAGATTAAATCGAAAATCGCCTAAAGAGGATTAATGATTCTGGTGTTACTTGCTATTAAAACTCATTTGTTGAAGTCTTTGTTATTCTTTTGAAAAAAATTGCACACATATAAAATAGAATCATTTAGATTAGATTAGATTAATTGCATTAAGCCCTTGATTAATTATTTTTCTTATTAAAATTTTAACTTTATTTTTCGCAATTTTTTTTTCTCAATTTCCAGTCCTTGAGGAGACGATACTCATTTACTTATCACCTTATTACTTGTTACGATTGTGTACACATGCACATATTTCGCGATTAATTTTATATATTTACATAGCGCGACAACAAAGCAACAGTATAAGAAAGGCTTACACTCAAAACTTAGGATAGTTGTTTAGGCTATTCCTAAGCTCTCGATTAACGTTACGAATCGTGCATACTAGCAACGACTTTTGAACACTCACCAATTACACTTCCGCTTACAAACTAAAAGCTCAAACAAGCTTTTCCTTGCCTTAAGACTTGCTCGTAATGGCTCCCAATTGATCCAACACTTTACACACATAACAAACACATTCCAAACTCATCAAAAATCAGCCTTGAACACAACCAAATAGCAAGAAATACACAATTCAAGCCCTCCATTTTCACTACAAAAAACTAGCTAGTTTTGTCGAAATTGAAGTTTTGACCTTCTAATCCCATTCTAATCCTCAATTTAGATTTCAAACATCCTAAATATAAATTTACTTCATATCTAAACTAACAATTTCACTTAAATCCATGATCATCTTTTTTCCAAAAAATTGAAGCTTTCAAGAACATGAAAAAGAGGAAAACTCTTAAATCTTAAAAAATGTGATTATGAACTATCAAATTGAAGTGAAATATCTTCTAATTAAGTTAAAATGAATAAAAATATCACTTTTAAAACACAAGTTTACTCAAGATTTCAAAATCTACCATTATTGAATCGGAACATACATTAAAAAATCAAACCCAAATATACCTGTTTAAAACTTGATTTGAATTAACAACATTTTTTATTTAACCATAGAAAGTTAGAATACTACCTTAATTTGATGAAAACTATGATCTACAACTCTAATTAGATATTTGAACTCAAGAAGAATAATGACGAATTTTGGGAAGAAAACGCGATTTTCGTTCGAAATTAGGGGTTATTTTGGTGTTTGGGAAGTTAATAAATCTAAAGGAATAAATCAATTTTGAAGAAAACTCTCTAATCTTAGGTTTTGGAAAAAAATTTAATAGTTTGGGCTTAAGAGAGGAAGGAGAAGATGGCGGGTGTTCTCTTGTATTAATTTTAAAAATTAGGCAATTTGCCCTTTAGGTTACTCCTAATTTTCCCTTTTCCAAAAAGGTCCTAAATCAATTAAAATCTATTTTTTTCAAATTAGACCTCAAAATTAAAATTTTTTAGCTAAACAATGAAATAAAAATCTAATTATGGCATTCATATACTTAAATTACTCATTTACGACCCTATTCGAATCTGACTAAACCTCTGGTTAAAAAGAACTTGATTCTACTAACCCAAAACTACTAAGCCGGGTTTTGGAACGTGACAATTTCAATTAATCAATCATGGATTCTAGCCTAAATCATTCTATTATGGACTTAATTGAAAAAAGAAAATACTAAAAGCAATTCGGGGATCAATCAGAGACTAAACTGAGAAAATAAAAAATTATGGGTAAAATAGTAAAATCTAAAAAATAGGGGCACATGGTCGTGTGGTCTACACGCCCATATGGCAGACTGTGTGGAAGGGTCGTGCTCGTGTAAGAAGCAATCTATCCTAGGGTTTGAAGGGGGAATGGTTGTTTGGTCCACACGCTCCTGTGGCCCTATCCTAGCCACGATTTTGCCTCAATTCACTTGTAAAAGAACACACCCCTTTCATTGGAAGACCGAGCGATGTCCCTCTTATTTAATCTGATCTGGGGTACCTAAAAATGAGTCTTTCAACCAAAAATTACACAAGGATTAATGGTTGATTTCAAGATAAAACAAGATGGTCGAAAGTTTCGACGAAAAATCAAGAAAGATCGTTTAATCGATCCCAAGATTATCATTAGATAAGAATTCTTTAAAGATTCGAGATTTAACCATCAGGATTGAGGTGTACTTACTGATTCTTGGCTAGGATTTGGTATGTTTCTAATAATAATTTCGATTCTGTTAGAAAAATGAGTTAACGGAAATTGACTTTGATTCGAGAAAGGCAATAATAATTTAGTAACAAATTAAAAACATGATTAAAAGAAAACAGGAGAAAAGAAGAAGAAATTCTAATTTGGAATGGAAAATAAAATAAAATCCTAATGTAATTAGGAAATGAGGACTAAATGGCTGGTTTTTAAACTTTTAAGGGACTGCGGGGTAATTTATCCTTGCTGTCAAAATTATAACGCCCCAAAATTTTAACATTTGATTGTTAATTTCTATCGTAATTAAGTGTTTGTGTCTGTGGTTTTATTATTTGCTTCTATGGTCGAAGTCAAGAGTTCGAGTAGTAACATTAGAAATTTTGTTATTTATTTATGGGAAAACCTTACTATATAGTTGCTTATTTAAGTTTAATTCTATGTAAACTATGTCAAAAATAAGCCTACTACTTCACTAGTTAAGCCTCTGTATTCTGTTTGGCCCTATGTTTGAGTCTCAGCGTATGCATAAAGAAATATTTTGCTAACTGTTGGAATTTTTATTGAAAGTTAAATAAATTAATTTAAAGTATCTTCTTCTTTTCCAAATTCTTTTTCATTTGTTCCTTTCCTTCCATTTTTTTCTTTCTTTTCTTCATTTCTCTTTTTCTTTCTGTCGTTCTTCGTGCTAGTGATTTATTTATGTTGCTTCGTACCGTCTGCTTAGATTCGTGCCCATTGCCTGTTACTGTTGTCGGTAAGTTTGTTTTCGGCAAACTTTGTGAATTGGTTGTGAAATTTTGAAATTCCTTTTTGTCAAGAAACTAGTTTCGTTATTAATGATGAAATCCTTGCTTGCGTGTTCGATTAATGACTTAGGAGAAAGCCTTGAGGACGTCGGTTGTAATAGCCCGATTTTAGGCTTAGTCGGAACAGTGGTTTCGGGACCACAAATCCGACGAAAAAAAAAATGTAATGGCTTGAATTTTCAGAGGTGTCAGAACGGTGATTCGAGATCACTAAATTCGACAAATGGGTAGAAAATATTATTAATTTAGTAAGTATAAGTTAAATATGAAGTTAGGAAAATTTTTGAAATAGTGAATAGTGCACTAGAAATAAATATTAAAATAATTAGAATCGAAATGAGGTATCAAGACCTCGGGGATTTTAAACTGAGCCATAAATATTTTTATAAATATTTATGGAGTGTTAAAAAGTTAGTATTAAAGTTTCGTTAAGAAATTTTAAAGTTTCGATAATTAATTGAACAAAAAGGACTAAATTGTAACAAATGCAAAATTTTGGGAAATGATTAAATAGCTTAAATGATAAAAGGAAGAGGGCTTAAAAGGCAAATAGACCCAAGGTCTATTTGGGCTGGACGGCAGAGGCATGAAATCAGCAAGAAAGTAAGGAGAATTAAGGGCAAAATTGGAAAATTGCAAAATTTGCTTAATAAAGTTAGGACCCAAGTGGAATTATCTAGATTTCTCTTCATTTTTCTGAATTCTCATCAGCTAAAACACCATGGAAGGGCTTCTTCAAGCTGGTTCTTCATATTTTTATTACAAGTAAGTTCAATTCTTGACTATTTCTTGAAATTTTTGTATTTTTATGACTTTTACAACTAGGCCCACTTGTTAAATCCATTAGTTTTTGATTTTATGAAAGAAGTTGAAAGTTGATATGAATATGTGCTGGAAGTATATGATGATTTAGCATGAAATTAGAGCTTTAAATTGTTCATATGCTGATTTTATTGAAAGAATTGAATAGAAAGTGAATGTTTGGGACCTAATAGTAAAAGAGTTTGAAGATAGAGTTATATGTGGAAATTCTGAATTTCAATAGTTGTGTAACAACTTATAATGTCTAGTAAAGTACTAATTGAGAAAATTAGATTAATTGAGGGGTTAATTGAGAAAGGACCGAATTGTATAAACTGTGAAATTTGGGGCAAAATGGAAATCAACATTTTGCACTAAAGCAGTTTTGGACAGCAGCAGTAGTGTAACTTTGAAAAATCACCAAAAATTGTAGAGATTGAATTAGAGGATGAATAAAACATGAAACTAAAGCTTATTGAGTCTAGTTTCTTATAAAAGAAATGATGTGAGCAATGGAATTGTAAATCATGAGATATAATAGATTTTGTGAGACAAGGTCAGAATGAATTCGGGTTCCCCTGTTCTGACTTTGGAAAATCATTAAAAATTGTACAAAAATGATTATGAGTTATAGTTTATATGGTTAGAATCCTTAATGAGTCTGTTTTTATAAGAAACAAGCTAAAACATCATCCGAATTCTGTACAATGAGATAATTAATTTTTAGTGAAGAGTGGTCGGAACTGTCAGACAACGAAACAGGGGAAACTTTAAAGAATAAACTGTACTATTTGGCTGAACCAAAAATTATGAAAATTTTATGGTATGAAGATATGTGAGTCTAGTTTCAGGGAAAATTAACGGATCTTAATTTGGAGCTCTTTAGCTCTGGATAAAAATAATTTAGTGACTCTGACTCGGATAAACAGCTTTGAATATACATGTTAGTGAATATTGAAATTATGGTTAATGTTGTTTAAGTGTGTTATACACATTAAGGATGTGGAATGGAGAGGAGGAGGAGGAAAATTGGGAAATATATGAATGATTCGTGTATAAATGGTCATATGTTTGATTATAACTCATAAACGATGAAATATGAATGATGCTTATTTTTGTGCATTATTGGTCATGGTTTAAGCTCATGTGTGAAAATAAAGTTTCATAGTATGTGTGTATGGTATATTCAGTATATGATTTGGCATGAAATAATACCATGAATGGTTTATGAATTAACACATGTTGGTAAGCCTGATATATGAATAAATGATCAAATTGAGCGGAACGCCGGATTTGAGTACTTCTGATCAAGTGACAAAGTGATAAGTGGTAGCTTTAGCTACACTTATCTGATCAAGTGACAAGTGGAAAGTGATAAGTAATAGCTTCGGCTATACTTATCTGATCAAGTGACAAAGTGATAAGTGATAGCTTCGGCTACACTTATCTGATCAAGTGACAAGTGAAAAGTGATAAGTGATAGCTTCGGCTATACTTATCTGATCAAGAGACAAAGTGATAAGTGATAGCTTTAGCTACACTTATCTGATCAAGAGACAAAGTGATAAGTGGCTACACTTATCTGATCAAGAAACAAAGTGATAAGTGGCTACACTTATCTGATCAAGAAACAAAGTGATAGGTGACTACACTTATCTGATCAGGGACAAGTGATAAGTGATCATACGTAAGACCATAGTTATCCTATGGCAAAGTGAAAGTGAAGTACTCAATTTTCCGTGACCGTTCCCTAATTTGATTAAGGATGGTAAGTGACAAATGGGCCCAAAAGAATTAAAGTAAATGGATAAGTGGTAGTGTATTTATATCAGGACGATGTTGTTATTCAAACTAAAGTGATATTTTCATTGCTAAATTGAGAATTTCATAAATGTGTTATTGAATGGTATAATCAATAAACATTGAGTTAAATGGTAAATACGTATTAGTTTTGAATTTGATGTCATTGAATTGTACGTGAATTAAATGGAAATTGCTAGTGATATGATTTAAATTATGAGCATGAGAAATTGCGAATTGAATGAAATGGAAATGAAGCATTAAATTGCATGAGTATGTATCGGGTCTCGCAGGCCCTAATTATTATGATTATAATATTTTGAGGATATATTGTGAAAAGTTATAGAAACATGTTAATTATTTTGAAAGTTTTAATTTTGATAAAATTTTATAACTCGGTTAAATACGTTTACAAGTGTATGTGTTTTGGTAATGCCTCGTACCCTATTCCGGTGTTGGATACGGGTAAGGGGTGTTACATCGGTCCTTCTAACGCTCGTAATTTGTGAACTTCATTTGAGTTCAGAGGTAATGGTTGTTGAATTGGGGTTTCGTGTTGAATTATGTTGATGAAGTGTTAATCTTAATAATCCTCATGATTTTATGTTAATTAGGTACTGATCGTCCATTTTATGTAATATCCTAAACCCGTCCTAGACGTTATGGCCAAATCTGGTGAAGTCACATGAGAATGTATTTAAAGCCGTGTTTACCTAAAATCTATTCCAGTTACCACCTTTTACTTAACTCAAAAAACATATATTGATTAATTATCTTGAAAACATTTCTTAGTTTGTGGAAGCTTAAGAACAAATAAAGCTGCAGTTCCAAAATCCATAAACAGTATTTCATAATTCCAAACTTAACCCAAACAGTCTGAAACCAGAATTTACATAATTACTCCCAGCTATAGCAATTAAAATAATAAAAACATTTAAAACATTTAAAACCAAAGTGTATGTAGCAGGGGCCACCGACGAGCCCTTTCGCTGCACTGATCCACCTACTGCTGGGGATTACCTGACAGACAAACAAAATAAGGGGTGAGTTTTCGCAACCTCAGTATGTACATTCCCACAGTAAAGCATAAATGTAAACGGATAGCAGTCAAACAATCATAATCGAGCCGGAGCTCTTGACAGGAACAGTGTAGGCCTTAGCCCACTCAAAACAGTATCAGATACATTCGGGCCTTAGCCCATACAGACATACATACATATCAATCAGAACAGTAATGCCCACCAACCCTGCACACCATCTCCGTCCAACCCAACACGCTATGTGGGGATAAAATCGACCCACCCAACCCTACACACCAAGTATGGGGATAAAATCAACCCATCCAACCCTACACACTAAATGGTACCGTATACGGCACATATTAAATATATGCAGCATAGCTGCCAAATAACAGGCTAATAGCCTTTCAGTCTTCCTTCTCTTCAACAACATGCCCAACCCAATGCAATGCAACATAAATAATAGGGGATGCTCATGTGCAGATATCAAATCATAACATCATCATCAAATCAGAACAGATACACATGCTTTAATTGTCATGCTTTTACATACATCTTAGTATCAAATCAGAGTATAGGGGGTCTAAGTAACGCTTACCAACCCTACAATCAGGTCACAGTCGACTTGGGGCGACTCGTGCAACTTTGCAAAACATTTCAAACAAACCAGGCTCACACGCCCGTGTGGCTCACACAGCCCAGATTGGCCTTGCCCGTGTGGATCACACCGCCTGGCCTAAGATCTCACATGCCTGTGTGGCCCACACGGCCCAATTGGTCAAGCCCGTGCCTCACACACGGCCTCACCAGCCTCACACGTCCGTGTCTGTCGTACCCGTGTGGCACGCGCACGGCCTACTTCGTCGACCACACAGTCGTGTCTCGCCACACGGGCAGTCCACACGCCCGTGTGGCGTCAACAGTAGTGTTTTTGGCTTTTGCCGAAACACGGTTTCAGATCGATTGGGTACACACCTGGTTTCGATTGAAGCCTAACGCAATCTCGAACACTCTAGAACCTATTATTGTCAATTGTAAGCCAAATTTTTAGTCTCTTGATTTGAATAGTTCAGAATAGACAAATCCCAAAACGAAAGATCTACTTACCTTCAACAAATAACGGCGATTACTCGCTGTTCAGAACCCCGATTAGTGATCCACAAAACCTTGATTGCCCCTATAAATAGCAAATTAAATCCCTCTTAAATGATCTCCAAAAGAAACCACCCAACTTAATAAAACCATACTTACCAAGCCAACAGAACCACCAGCAGCACGCCAAAACTAATCGAAAGAAAGAAAAACAGAAGAGAAGGGTAAAAGAAATAAAATTTCGGCAGCGAGGGGTTTGGGAAAAGGAGAAAACAGTAGAGAGAGCAAAAAGAAAAAAGGAAAATAGGTTAGGCAGACACCAGATAAACCCTACCTCTCTCTTTAGTGTTTTAGTCCAACTCAAATGTCTGCACGGGTTATCGGCATAATAATGCCACACTCACGACTCGAACTCGGGATCTCAAGCATAATCCCTGCCACTTAACCACTAAACCAGCAGGCCCATTCTGTTAAATTCCTACCAATAAATTCTTATAAGCCCATCAACCAAAAGTCAGGCTTAATTCAAATAAAAACCAAAACTTAGCCCAAGTTAAGGCTCGAACTTGGGACCTCCCAAACACACCCAGAGCACATAACCTCTTAAACCACATATATTTTATGCCAAAATGATTCAAAACAAAAGTCCCGATATTTCCAAGCTCAACAATCCCAAAAGCCGAAATTACAGAAATTTGGGGCGTTACATTTTAGGCCTCGAGAGTCCGTTGCACTATTTCTTCTTCAAAATCTCTTCAAGTGTATGCCCAAAACTTTATTTTTTATGAATTTTGGTCACTGAAAAACATGGTTGTCGACACCACACGGCCAGGCACACAGGCTTGTGTCCAGGCTGTGTGAGTCACATAAGCGTGTGTCCAGACCGTGTAAGTCACACGGGCATGTGTCAGGCCGTATAACTCATTGTTCATCTATTTAGGTTTACAGAGGCGTGTGTCCAGGCCGTGTGTGCCTATGTTAGTGCAGGGTTCACATGAGCAATAGACACGGATGTGTGTTTGGGCCGTGTAACTCACTATTTGTGACTTAGGACCACACGGGCAAGGACATGGGCATGTGCCTAGGCCATGTGAGTCACATGGGTAGGTGTCCAAGCTGCATAACTCACTGTTTATGCTTTAGAACCACACGAGCAGAGGACCTGGACATGTGCCTATGTCGTGTGAACCACACGGACAAGGACATGAGCGTGTGTCCAGGCTATGTGGCATATAAATAGGGCCCAAAACCTATTTTTAAGGCTGTGAATGTTGCTCGACACTGATATTGATGTCCCCAATACATGAATGATTTGAATTTAATTATACGAGAACTCTCTGATACTCTGTGGCTAACGCATGAATAACATAACTGTATGCATACTATAATACTTATTCTGATATTAAGTTGTATTATCTACTTGTGAAATAATTTGGAATGACTAAATAGAGATTGTGGATTTTTTTACCCTAGATTTGCATCGGTTGGGATATTGTGAAGAAGGAAGTAATCTACTCTGAATTAGCGGCTAAGCCACAATGCTTATAATCTAATTCTGGTGCTTTATCACATTTCTATCTAGCAACCAAGTTGCTTCTTTGTAAACGTGTTATACAGACACTCTAAGGTGTGTAGGGTTGGTTGGGCATTGAACGCCCTTAACAGTGTCTTTGGATGGCTGAAGATGGTGTGTAGCAAATGGGGGTAGGAATATTGCATCTGAATCTGATCTGTTCTATTTGTGAAACTGAAATTGCTTCTGTATATGTAACTAATCTGTTCTGAACCTGAACTAAAATTACTTCTGTTACCCAACCGAATCTTTGAATTCAGAAACTATCTTATAAATGTGTTCTAATTGAATAAACTTCTTTTACGCACTGAGTTCACAACTCACTTTGTTATTGATTAGATTTCAGGTGGTTCTCAAACTTGAACGGGTCTGCGTCACGGGAGCTCGGTTAAGCTTTTATCTTTCATTTCAAATTCTACTATTAGGAATTTCAGTAATCTATAATAACATGATGTTTGGGAAGATTTTACACTTAATTAACTATCGTGCTAGATTTTATGTGACGAATGGTTTAATTTTAATGTGTTATAACCATGAGATTTTAGAATCGATGATGTAACTCTCTGGACTTGGTCTGGACGTCTAGGTCGAGTTTAGGGTGTTACAAAAATTAAAAGGAAAAATGGGGAAGTTTAGCATGACTCAAACTTAGGATGTAAGGGAAAAAGAGAGAATGCTTAACAATTAAACTATTACCTATACTTGATATATTTTTGCACTAATTAGTATATATATTCTAATATGGTTTTTACCATAAATTGCTGAAAAATAAAGAAAAAAGAATTGAGAAAAGTGTGGCTTCAACTTAAGACCTATAAGAATATTCTAAACACTTAACTAATAAACTTAATCATTTTTTTATTACAATTAACCTTCTATAATTTAAGTTTTACATTCTCACTTCATCTCCCTCCCCAATTATAAAAAAAATTAAATTTAACATGTATTCTATTAATACTTTTATTATATCATAAATATGTATCATCTAATTAATTTTATGTCTACCAAATAATTTTTAAAATTAATTGATAAATAGTTTGGTGAAATTATGAAATAGACCACCCCCGAAAAAAAAGGTTGAACCCTGCATGAGCTTTGGATACAATTAACAAATTTTGAAAATAAACAAAACACGCTTTTTCAGTTGTGGAATTGAATATAAAAATTATATATATATAAAACAACATTTTAATCTTTCAATTTCACAATTTTTTTCAATTTTATCTTTAATTTTTTTAAAAAAATTACTTCCTTAAACTTGACAATTTTTCTCATTTGATTCTTAAACTTGAATTCCATTGACGTATGATGACATGATACTTTGAAATTACGTCATATTGTGACAGCCCAAAACTGACCCTAGTCGGGAAGTGGTTTCGGGACTGCTAAACCGAGTCACCAAAATGTTTGAATGTGATATTATTGTCTAAAATATGTGATTATGAATGTGTGGAAAATTTCAAGCTTCGATTTAGTCAATTGCATGTGAATTTAGTCCATAGGACTTATGTGAGAAAGTTGTAAAAAAATGTGATAGGGTAATTTACAAGGACCAATTTAAGCAAGGAGTGAAAATATTGACTTTGCATGTCAAATACCCCTTTTTTATACATAGTGGCCGGCCATGATGGAGCTTATATTAGACTATGTGGTAAATTTCCATGAAGTGGACATTAGTTTAAGTAAAAGAAAAGAAATGATAAAAGAAATATTAAGGATACTAAAAGAAAAAAAAAGAAGAAGGAGAGAGGTTATCACCTTGTTCATCTTGGCCGGTTGTAGAGAGGAAGAGAGGAGGATAGCATTCGGTCATTTGAAACCTAAGGAAGGTTAGTCTTTTGTTTGGTTTTTGATAATTTTCACATTTTTGATATCATTGCTTTGTGTTCTTTAAACCCCATGGTTCAATTTTGTGAATTGATGATGATTTTGTGTTTTGCCATTGATGAGTGCTTGAGCTTTTTGATAGTTGTTGATGAAAAATGAAAGATATGTTAAAGATTAATATGTTTTGTGTTGAAGTTTTTGGTGATTTTGAGTAGTTAGGGCTAAATTACAAAAATAAATTTTTGAAGGACTCAAAGGTGGAATAAATGAAATGAATGGACTTATATGGGTACTAGGAAGATTCGGCCCTTAAGGAGTGTGACCAAATTTTTGTGTATTCGGTGTTTTGTGGAATAAGGACTAAATTGTGAAAGTGCGAAATATTAGGGGTAAAAATGTAATTTACCCATTTATGCGTTATTAGACTAAATTGAATGAAAATATGTTAAAACGAGATTTATTTGAATATGTTAAGATCAAGAAACCAAGAAATTGGATTTAGATCGGGGAAAATCGAAAGTAGTTGAGTAGCCGATCAATTAGTCGACGACATCCGAAGAAAGTTATAAGCAATTAGATATTAAAATTTTGGAATAAATGTTAGTTATATATGCTGAAATGGAAATATGGTAAATGTATATATAGCTGAATATGATATGGGTGAATTATATGTTAAATTAAGGCTTGGTAAGCTAGCTATTAAGGTGAAATGCTAATGTTAGTATTTGATTTGGTAATAATCTGTTTGGGGACAGCAGCAGTAAGGTGATTTTGGAAAATCGCCATAAATTGTAGGAGTTGAATTAGAAGCTGAGTGAATTATGTCATTAAAGCTTGAAGAGTCTATTTTCTTACAAAAGAAACTATAAAAACAAAAGAGTTACCGATCTTGAGATATTTGAAGTATTGTGGGGCTGAGTCAAAATGACTGCTGGATTCCCTGTTCTGTTTTTAGAAAATCATTATAAATTGTACAAAAATGATTATAAGATAAAATTTATATGCTTAGACTCCTTAATGAGTCTAGTTTCTAATGAGATCAAATACAACACATTTTGAATTCTGTAAAGTGAGAAATTGGATTCGTAGTGAAGAGTGGTCAGAATAGTCAAACAGTGAAACAGGGGAAACTTTAAGAAAAATCTGGTATTGATTGGCCAAGCCTAAAATTCTGAAAATTTTATGGATGGAAGATATACGAGTCTATATTCAGGGAAAATTAACGGCAAGTGATTTGGAGTTTAGTAGCTCCAGTTATAAATAATTTAGTAACTACTGCTCAGGAAAACAGCTCGTAGTGAATATGTGATTTTGTTGTAAACATTAATGAAAGTTTGCCGATGAATTATTTATTGATTATTATAAAGCTTACTATAATCTATGTGTGTGAAAGTCGGGTCAATATATATATTATTCTGAAAGTAATACTTGAATAGTCGATTAATGGCTATTTTAAATTTTGTTGAACTTAAGCTCAAGAGCAAAGGGGAACTAGATCCGATAAAGGGAAGGAAAAAGTAATTGAATAGCCATTGAAGTCGTTCGACGACATTTGAGGTAAGTCTTCGAGTAATGACCCTACTTGAATTATATTGAAATGAATAGTCATACTGTGACGGATAGTCGAATGTGCTTAGAGATTATGTTATAAAGCCAATTGAAATCATGCTCTTTGTGTGTGGCTACTGAGCCGAAATTTGAAAGGTTTAATAAATGTTTTGTGTTTGAGCCTTAGTAACGAAGAAATGATATGGATGTGTTATGATTATTGATATATGTGTGCATGAGCATTGGAATATATCCGGGCTAAGACCCGAAGGCAATTATGCGAGTTGATATATCCGGGCTAAGACCCGAAGGCAATTATGCGAGTTGATATATCCGGGCTAAGACCCGAAGGCAATTATGCGAGTTGATATATCAGGGCTAAGACCCGAAGGCAATTATGCGAGTTGATATATCCGGGCTAAGACCCGAAGGCAATTATGCGAGTTGATATACCCGGGCTAAGACCCGAAGGCAATTATGCGAGTTGATATATCCGGGCTAAGACCCGAAGGCAATTATGCGAGTTGATATGTCCGGGTTAAGACCCGAAGGCAAATGTGTTTGCGGCTATATTCGGTTAAATACCGAAGAAACTTGGGTTTAAATGTGTTTGCGGCTATATTCGGTTTGAATGTGAGCGTTTTGTGCTGTAACTAATTCAATAAATATGCTCGACCAACCCGAACGATAAGGTATGTTTGCATGTGCATTGGAAAAGTCGATTCGTTTTAAATAGTATTCGTGCGATCGGCTAACGAACTTTCAGCTTTTAGAAAGGTTGATACCTTGTGTATATGTGTTGATGAAGTGTGAAGTAAGTATGATTATGAGAATGTGTGTTAATAAAGTGACTTAGTTAGCTATGTGAATGTAATATTGTAGTCAAAGCCGATTTCATTACTTGAGACTTACTAAGCTTAAAATGCTTACCCTGTTGCTTTGGCTCTCTGTTTTATAGATTTTGTTCGTTAGCTATCGGATTCGGGATCAGCGAAGTCGAAGTCATCTACACTATCAAAGCTCTTTTGGTACTCTTTTAGTTGAACTCTGGATATGGCATGTATAGGACTACCCCCTGTTGTTTAAGTTCTTTTTGTGATGTATGTGTGTAAAGCCATGCGAAAATGGCTCGTAGAAGTGGAGTATGGCATTAGACCATTTGTGTTTATGTATGTATATATATGGTTTCACGATGTGACTATGGTTTGAAATGGAAGCGTTGGGCTAATGATCAGCCATTGGAATGGCTAAATATGATCACATGTGGACCTATGTATGGCAAAACCCTAGTTGGTCCATGGTAACCACAAAATAGGTAAAGTTTACCTTGAAAACAGATGCTGACAGCAACAGTGGTGTAGATTTGAAAAATCACAAAAATTCGTAGGAGTGGAATTAAATAGTGAATAAATTATGTAATCGAACCTTGATGAACCTACTTTCATATGGAAGTAACGAAACAATCATATGAACAGTACAGTAAGAGATATTCGGGTTCTTGTGGAACGGGGCCAGAACAGTTTCTGGATTCCCTGTTCCGCCTTTGGAAATTCACTATAAATGGACCAGAGATAATTAGGGGTCATACCATATATGCATGGATTCCTCTCTGAGTCTAGTTTCCATAGAAACAAACGGCATCAGTATTGAAGCTCTGTGCAGAGAGATATCCAAGTCGTAATGGGAAGAGGTCAGTGTAGTCGACCCCTGTAACATGGGAGACTTTGACTAATAAACTGTACTAATTGGCCCGACCAAAAATTCTAGAAAAAAATACATAGGTGGGGACATGAGTCTAGTTTCAGGGAAAATTCACAAAACTTATTTTCGAGTTGTGAAACTCAAGATACGATTTTTGAAGCGACTAGCACTCAGACTGGGCAGTGTCTGGAAAAAATTTTTAAAAGTCTGTCAACACCTCGTATTCGACTCCGGTGACGGACTCGGGTTCGGGGTGTTACACATATCATCACATAGTTTCTTTTAAAAATAATCTAAAATATAAAAATATCAACGTTCAAGTAACAATGTGACACAATGCTAGAGTACCATGCGATCATGCCTTAAATAAATTCAAGTTCAGTGACTAAATTAAAAAGAATGCCAAGTTCCAAGTAGTGTTTATAGCTGAGTTTAAGTTTAATATTAATACACTTTATGTTTGTCAAAGCCTAAATCAACTTGAAATATGAATCTAAAATTTTGTCAAAATCTGCCCATGTTTGTAAATAACTAACCCATGTCCATTTTAAGTTAAACTAGAAATTTTGTTACTTATTTTAGGAAAACCTTACTATATTGTTGCATATTTAAGTTTAATTCTGTGTAAATTTATATAAAAAATGAGCCTATTGAATCACTAGTGAAGCCTCTATATTCTGTTTAGTCTTGTGTTCGAGTCTCAGCATATGCTTAAAGAAATATTTTACTAACTGTTGGAATTTTGCTTGGAAGTTAAATTAATTAATTTAACGTTTCTTCTTCTTTTCCAAATTCTTTTTCCTTTGTTCCTTTCTTTCTATTTTTTTCTTTCTTTTCCTCATTTCTCTTTTGCTTTCTATCGCTCTTCGTGCTAGTGATTTATTCCTGTTGCTTTGTATCATCTACTTTGATTTATGCCCTTTACCTGTTACTGTTGTTGGTAAGTTTGTTTTCGGTAAACTTTGTGAATTGGTTGTGAAATTTTGAAATTCCTTTTTGTCAACATAGTAGTTTGGTGATTAATGATGATATCCTTGCTTGCGTGTTCGATTAATGACTTAGGAGAAAGCCTTGTGACGACAGTCCCTCTAACGCTCGTAATTTGTGAACTTTATTTGAGTGTAGATGTAATGGTTGTTGAATTATGTTAATGAAACGCTAATATTAATAAATCTGATAATTTCGTGTTAATTGGGTATTGGTTGTCCATTTTAGGCCTTAAAAGCCCATTGTATTATTTTTTCTTCAAAATCTCTTCAGGTGCGTGCCGAAAACTTCATTTTTCGCGAATTTTGGTTGCTGGAAAACATGGCTATCGGCGCCATCCTAGGCCGTGTAACTCATTATTCATCAATTTGGGTTCACACGAGCAAAGCACACGGACGTGTGTCCAGGCCCTGTGTAACCATGTTAGTGCAGGGTTCACACGGACAACAAACATGGGCGTGTGTTTGGGCAGTGTAACTCACTATTTGTGACTTAGGACCACCCGGCCAGAGACATGGGCGTGTGCCCAGGCTGTGTGAGTCACACGAGCAGGGACACGAGCGGGTGTCCAGGCTGCATAACTCACTATTTATGCTTCAGAACCACATGGGCAGAGGACATAGGCATGTGCCTAGATTGTGTAAGCCACACGGGCAAGGACATGGGCATGTGTCCAGGCTATATGGCATATAAATAGGGCCCGAAACCTATTTTTGAGGCCGTGAATGTTGCTCGACACTGATATTGATGTCCCCAATGCATTAATGATTTGAATTTAATTATACGAGAACTCTCGATACTATGTGACTAACGTATGAATAACATAACTGTATGCGTACTATAATACTTATTCTGATATTAAGTTGTATTATCTACTTGTGAAACAGTTTGGAATGACTGAATAGAGATTGTGGATATTTTTACTCTACATTTGCATGGGTTAGGATATTGTGAAGAAGGAAGTAATCTACTCTGAATTAGTGGCTAAGCCACAATGCTTATAATCTGATTCTAGCGCTTTGTCGTATTTCTATCTAGCAGCTAAGTTGCTTCTTTGTAAACGTGTCAGACAGACACTTTAAGGTGTGTAGGGTTGGTTGGGCATTGAATACCCTTAATGGTATGTTGGAATGGCCAAAGATGGTGTGTAGTGGATGGGGGTAGGAATGTTGCATCTAAATCTGATCTGTTCTGTTTGTGAAACTGAAAGTGCTTCTGTATATGTAACTAATCTATTCTGAACTTGAACTAAAATTACTTCTATTACCAAACCAAATCTTTGAATTTGAAAACTATCTTATAAATGTGTTCTAACTGAATAAACTTCTTTTATGCACTGAATTCACAACTCACTTTATTATTGATTGGATTTCAAGTGGTTCTCAAACTTGAACAGGTCTGGGCCACAAGAGCTCGGTCAAGCTTTTATCTTTCGTTTGAAATACTACTATTAGGAATTTCAGTAATCTATAATAACATGATGTTTGGGAAGATTTTACACTTAATTAACTATCATGCTGGATTTTATGTGATGAATAGTTTAATTTTAATGCGTTATAAATATGAGTTTTAGAATCGATAATATAACTCTCTGAACTCGGTCTGGATGTCTAGGCTGGGTTTAGGGTGTTACAAAAATTAAAAGGAAAAATGAGGAAGTTGAGCATGACTCGAACTTAGGATGTAAAGGAAAAAAAGGAATGCTTAACAATTAAACTACTACATATACCTGATATATTTTTGCACTAATTAATTCTAATGTGGTTTTTACCATAAGTTGCTTAAAAATAAAGAAAAAAGAATTGAGAAAAGTGTGGCTTCAACTTAAGACCTATAAGAATATATTAAACACTTAACCATCAAACTTAATAATTTCTTTTTTACAATTAACTTTTACATGCTCACTTCATCTCCCTCTCCAATTATAAAAAAAAATTAAATTTAACATGTGTTCTTTTAATATTTTTATTATATCATAAATACGTATCATCTAATTAATTTTATGTGGGCGAAATTATTTTTAAATTTAATTGATAAATAGTGTTGTAGGCCAATTTTGACCCAATTTTAAACCCATTTACAGCAACCCAATCCTAAAACCCAACTAAAACCCAAACATTCTCAGCCCAAATCATTAGCCCAATTACCCCCTAAACTAAAACTCAACCTAAATAAAAAAAACCCAATTGCCCATTAAGTCAAACTAGGGTTTCAGAAAAGCTAAAACCCTAGCCTCCTGCTCCACCGCCAAGGTCACCTCAGCACTGCCCATGTCAGCCACCGAACTCCAGCAACTTGCACCTGCAAGGGATTAGAAAGAAAAGACAGAAACAATTGAAAAATACATGTAAATGGGTTATAAAAACCCGAATCAAATTTTGTAAAAGGCATCGGCAATTTTTAATAAAAAACATATACTAGATTTCAACCACCAATATTAAAAAAAAAGACTCTAACATCAACAATCGCAAGAAGTGAAAAGAAACCCAAAGGGGAAATCAAAATCGGAAATCGAAAATCGAAAGGTGTTCTAAATTTTCTAAATTTCGAATCTGTTTCTTTTTTTTCTTTTTTTCTTTTCTTTTCCTTTCTACATGGATATATATATTATTAAACTAAAAAGGAATACAAAAAAAATAATAATCATACCTTTGCGATTTCCGGCCACCGTGTACGGTGGCCGACGACGGCGGCTACGGCGGCCGGTGCGACGACGACGACGACGGCGACCCTCCTGGCCGGAGCTGAACCTGGTCTAGAGAGAAATTCTCTCTCCCTCTCTTTTTTTTCTTTCCCTACTGCAAAGTGATTTTTTTTTTAAAATATTTGGCCTTTTATAGCCTTCCAAAACAACGTCGTTTTGGGGGCTGCCTTTTAACCCCAAAACGACATCATTTCGAGTCGACCCGCGCACGAACACGACCCACTCCAAAGGATCCGTGTGTTTTTGTTCGATGGTCTAATTGACATACTGGCCCTTCCTCTTTTTTCTATTTTTGCAATTAAGTTTCAATTTATTTTCAATTGGGCCTCTAATTCTTCGCGCTTTTCAACTAAGTCCTCTATGCTGCGCAGCTTTTTAAAGGCATGGGAAAATTTCTCGTTTGGTCCCCCTACGTTTCACGCACGTTCAAATAAGCCCTTTCTTTTTATTTTTTATTTCAAATTCGCCTCAAAAATTTCATTTTTAATTCAATTTCGTCCTTTTTTCACTTTTTCTCATTATTTTATTTTAATTTTAATATTATTTATACTATTATGTTTTATTACTGTTATTATTATATTTGTTATTTATTAGCATTTCATTATTATTATTTTTACTTAATACTTATATATATATATATTATATAGTATTATTAATAGTTTTTAATATTATTGTTTTTGTTAATATATTCGTATGTCATATATATATTCTTTTAATATATATATATTATACTCCATATTACTCATATATATATATTAATATTATATTATGTCTATTATTTTTTAAAATATTATATTTTTTATATATTATGTATATATTTTTAATATATATATGTGTATATTTATGTAGTATTATTAATAGTTATTTTTAATATTATTATTTCTAATATGTATATATTATGTATATATTTTTAATACTATGTATATACTTTTTAAGACTATTATTATGTTTATATTTTAATATATATACGTATGTATATAGGTAACATTATTAGTGTTTTTAATATCATGTTCCTATCACTTTACTAACTATTATTATATGTATATATATATTCATTGTTTTTATTTCGTGTTTAATACTATTATTACATTTAATATCGCATGCATTGTCATTGTTTTTAATATTATTGTCATATTTACTATTTGCTTCTTATATTCTTAACTTTTTATTATTATTTATCTGTTCCGAATTTAGCATATTAGTTCATATCTTATTTCAACATTAATATTAGTTTTCTTTTACTTTTATTTTTCTATTTAAAAATATTTTCATTCATTTTTTTTATTTCAATAAATAAGGCAACGCACCGATTTAACATTAAGTCATTGTTTTCATCGCTATGTTGGGTGAATATCAATCGGCTTTTGTTACAAACGGAACGTCCTTCTCAAAAGAAATCGAAATTATAAAAATTCTCGTGTTTTGATCGGATCATGATTATATGTTACATAGAACTCGCATTTTTGAAAATTAAGACAACACATGTTTAACGAGATACCAATTTTGGGCGTCACGAGGGTGCTAATACCTTCCTTGTGCATACTTGCCTCCCGAACCCTATTTTTTCTCTGGCTTTTGACATAGACCTAAACTCGGCCTTCTTTTTGTTTAAAAAATAATTTTTTTAAAAAAAAAAGAGGATTTATTAGGTGTCCAATCACACCTAGGAAAAAGGATCAGTGGCGACTCCTTTTTTAATAAAATCGAAAGTCGATTTTCAAATTTTCAATAAATCGCCTCAATTAGCGGCCAAGCAAAATTTTTACGTCACTACAGCTGGCGACTCTGCTGAGGAATATTTTTTTGAAAGTCAAGTCTGGAGTTAAGCACGTGTTGTCAAAATTTTCAAAATTCCTTATTCAAATTAATATTTAGTCGTGATCCTTAAATATTGTTTTTGAAAAGTCATGCATTTGCATCATGTTGTAAATATCCTTCTAACTTGTTTTATCTTGTTGTTTTTCAGCTCTAAGTTTGTATGGTTTTAGTTCTTTTAGTTTAGTTTTCAAATAAAACGTAAAGGCTTGTGAGTTTCTCCCCACACACCGTGCACTTGCATTTTTGCATAACATGAGCTCTCTACCCGAGCTCTGTCCGCTTAAGTGGAAGTAAACACTATGCCTTCGTGAGTTAACTCATCCCTCCGCACAGGCTAGTGAATACTTCCGGGTTAATATGACTTATGCTTTCATGAGTTAACTTGTCCCTCCGCATAGGCATAAGTAAATGTAATCCCTCAAACTGAACTTGTGAGCCTGTGATGGGCTACGACCGAGGCTTCGTACTAGTCTTAGTAGATGATAGTACGAACAATTCAAGTACCTGTCTAGAGCCGAAACCGCATATAGTAAACCATACGAGCCACCTAACTAGAGCCATGCTGAACCTCCTTCCGTTAATAGTCACCAAAATAAGTACACGGGAGAAACGCCTCTTACCTTTCATTTCTTTTACATTTATACTTTGCAAAGGAATCTGGTCTATTGGACCGGGTAACTTAATTTGTTAGATTCTCCATAATTTTTTCTCTGTTCATATTTATTGTGATTACTAACCAAGGTTGTTTATTATTTGTTTTATTTTTTATGTTTCATCATGCATCATAGGCATCTTGATTAGGAAGGTGTTGATTAGAGATTGGTTGCCAAAAACGGGTTTCTGATGGAGGAGTTAATTATACAAGTAACTGAGAAAAATGTCATGGTTCGAGACTGGTCTTTAAAAATTCAGAAAGCAAAAGGGGACAGTCTAACGGAAGGATGTATCTTCAATCTTCTCGAGCAAGTAACTACAAATGCTCGTTAGAATAACCTCGAGGATTTGACTCGGATTTGGAAACAGTGGGACTCAGAGACTAGGGGCATCTTCACTGAAAAGTACGGGGATATAGCTCACTTGATCGTCGTCAATGTAAATGAACAGCTGATTCAAGCCATGGTTTGATTCTGGGACACAGCGTACCAATGTTTCACTTTCAATCATGAAGATATGACTCCGACCATAGAAGAATATGCTGCTTTGCTTCGTGTTGACAATGTACAATTCAACAAGATATATGTGAAAGAGCCTAAGCCAATGACCTTCAAGAAAAAGTTAGTGAGGTTGACGGGAATGACTGATATGTGGGCTGAAAAAAAAAATAAAGAAAAAGAACAAAGTTAGTTGTGTTCCATGGTTTCTCTACGAGATTTAGTTCAAAACCATCCAGATATTATGAAGAGGATAGATCTATTTGCTTTGGCCATTTATGGATTAATTGTCTTTCCAAAGATTCTCGGACATGTAGAAGTTGCAGTAGTGGATTTCTTCAAAAGATTAAAGAAAGGGATCAACCTCGTCCCAACTATCTTGGCTGAGACTTTTAAATCTCTAAGTGGTTGTAGGAGGAAAGAGGAAGGACGTTTTATAGGATGCACGTAGTTACTTAATGTCTGGATTCTAAGCCATTTCTAGAAAGTGGAGTGCACTCCTTTCCACATGTTTTCAAAAACATTCGCCCCATTGAAAGCTTACCTTGAGAAAGATTGGCCAAAGGATATCACCGAACAGCATTGGGTTTTAGTATTTCAGAACATTCGTACCGAAGATATAACCTGGAGAGCACCATGGATCTGTCCTTCTGTTCTATTATACAAATGTGGAAGCCAAGATTGGGTGCCTTTACTAGGATTATGGGGAGGAATTGGATACACTCCGTTAATGGCTCAAAGGCAGTTTGCTTCACGATAGTTCATACCCGCTACCAGAGGATTGGCACAATCAGAGTTCGCCTTTACGGGTGAAGGCTACATGAAAAGAGTCCGAGATACTGCAAAGTCTTGGAAGGAAATTCACCTAATGGAGTTAGCCCTTTATGCTGATACTACCACTCAGGATTATGACTTATGGAGAAAACGACGAGTAAATAGTCAACAAATCTCACCGACGAGTTACACTTTCCAAAATCCTTTTTCAGAAGAAATTCCATCCGAGCTAGAAGTAGTGAGACATGAATTCGAACGTGAAAAGGCCAAGCTGTTACGGGATATTAGTTCTCTTCAAGAGGAAAATTACCAGCTGAAGATCGGGGTCTAAATTGAAGAATCCAAATCCATGAAACTTCAAAAAGAAGTTAAGATCGTGAGAAACAACTTAAGGGACCTTCATTTGGAAAATAAGAAACTAAGATACACTATAAAAAATAGTGGTTTGGGCAAGTCGTCAGCAGAATGGAAGGAAGAAATTAGCAACATCAAAGGTGGGATGGAATTCTGGAAAGGGAAAGCAAAGAAAGAAGAGGAAAAAGCTGCGTGTGCTATGATAGAGTTAAGAAAGAAGAATGCTGAGTATGAAACTGTAACTGCAGAATTTGAAACTAGTCAGTCCGAACGTCAAGAGCTAAGAAGGAAAATACGATATCTAGAAAATATGTTGCAATCTCGTCAACAACAGTTAGATACTCTTCTAAATGCTCTAGAAGAAAAGAATGATCAGCACGACAGAGACACTCGCACTTATGAAAGAGCTCTCCAAGAAAAAGAAATGCAACTCAGCTTTTTGATCAATGAAATTCGCAAGGCGGCTATGCAAGTTGTGCAATTATCAAATGAAGCCGAAGCTCTCAGTTGCCAATTCCCTCCGAGTCAAAGATCAAGCATATCAGAATTCTTAGAACGAGTGAAGAAACAAGGCAATGTGGCTAGAAAATTTGTGTAACTGTTGAATCAAAGATAGCGAAATGTTTTGTAATAGACTCTTTTGATGAATGAAATGCCTAAATAGGGGCCATCTTCAAATCAACACCAAATTCTTGCACATTCATTCATGACTAACATTCATTTGACATTCATTCATTCATTCATTGCATGTACATATCACCATAATCATTCACTAAGGCTAAAACCGTATAATCCGCAGTTGCGACACTACAAGTTTGGAATCACGACATTCTTATAGGACGCGCCGAAAAGCTAGAATTATGGAAGCCGAGTTCAATGAGAGAATTGAAAGGATGGAAAGGGCCCAAAGAGAATTGCAAGAGCAGTTGACCAAGTCACAATAAGAACCAAGAGATATGATGTTAAGATCTCGAGAGGAGTCGCTTGAGCAAAGAGATCAGATGGCCAAAATGATGGGAATGATGACAGCTTTGGTCAAAAGAAAGGGACCTATGCAGAGCCCTGACAATATGGAGCCTCAGCCAAGAACTAATCATGACTAGGATCCATTCTATCCCCCAGGATTCACTCCATCTCATGCACATGTAATACAAAGAGAATGTCATCGAGGAGAACCTGCAAGCTTGGAGCAACGACCCGTACCCCCTGCTCATCTAGGGCAAGGTATATTCGTATCGAACCCCAGAGCTAATCCTACTGATCCCAATGTTCCAAATTTTGATGATCCGGTAGAAATAGCCAGGTTGAAAATGGATGATCACGATGCCCAGGATAAGTATAAGAGCTTGAAAGAGCTTAGTTTGGTGCCCGATCTGGTTCTGCCTCCAAAATTTAAAGTGCCAGATTTTGAAAAATATGATGGAACGAAATGTCCAAAGGCGCATATTGTCATGTTTTGCCGGAAGATGACTGGTTACGTGAATGAAGATAAATTGCTAATACACTATTTCCAAGACAGCTTGGTTGGATCGGCCCTTCGATGGTATAATCAACTTAGTAGAGAAAGGATCCGATCATGGAAAGATTTGGCGTTAGCATTTTGTGAACAATACAAGCATGTATCTGACATGGTGCCTGATCGGCTAACTCTGCAGAGGATGGAAAAGAAGCCAACGGAGACTTTTAGGCAATACGCGCAAAGATGGTGGGACATCTCGGCTCAAGTAGAACCCCCATTGACTAAAACAGAAATAACGATCCTCTTCATCAACACCTTGAAAGCACCGCTTTATGATAAGTTGGTAGGAAGTGCCATGAAAGACTTTGCAGATATTATAATATCCGGGGAGCTTATAGAAAATGCCATCAAAAGTGGAAGGATGGAAGGTTCCGAGAGCTCGAAAAGGGCAGCACCTGTAAAGAAAAAAGAGGCAGAAGCCCATATGGTGGAAATTGAGAGCCACCACACTTCTAATCCTTACCCAGTCCAGCTACGACCTCGATATCGCCCACCTCCAAACTTTTATTATCCACCCCAAATCCCTTACTATCAAGCACCTCATCCTTACTCCGTCTACGCCACAGATAACCAAAGACCATTTGTCATGTTCCCACCAAATACCATACCTGCTCAAAACCAACCCAAAAATGAACAAAGACTGACAAGATCCAATCTTGAAAACCCCCAGTTCACCCAAATTCCCGTGTCATACGGAGAGTTGTACCCAAAAATGTTGGAAAAAAATTAATATCCCCACATTATATAGCACCCCTGAAGCCTCCATACCCAAAATGGTACGATCCTAATGCTAGTTGCATGTACCATGTCGAAAACCAGAGGCATTCTACAGAAAATTGTTTAGCCTCTAAAAGGAGGGTTCAAGTTCTTATCGATGCAGGTATTTTATGATTTGATGGTGCTGACAATACGGCTGGAAATCCGCTCCCTAACCACACTGAAGGAAACATGAGCGTGTTGACAAAAGAAGACAAGTGGCGAGCCAAAAGTTGTGTTTCTGAAATAAAGACACCACTGCAAAAGATTTGGGAGGTAATGGTTAAAAAGGGGCTATTCTGTCACCCCAATAGAATTTTCAAAGAAGGAAATACAAAAAGTCAGTGTTTTTGTGATTTTCATGGGATCGAGGGGCATGACATCCAGTCTTGTGAAGGATTCAGAAAACTACTTCAAGACATGATAGACAACAAGGAAGTCGAGATCTTAAACAAAATGAAAGAGGACGATGAAAGAGAAGTATGCACTTCTAATAATCAGTCATCTGGTTTTTCTTATAGTGTCGATCGACCATTGGTGATTTATTACGATGCAAAAAAGGAGCAAGTGAAAACAAAGATGATAATTGAAGTGCAATCTCTTTTCCCTTACAAAGACAACAAGGCAGTACCATGGAAATACGATGTCAACATTATCACACCTGAAGGTGAAAAATCCAAAGCCATGACTGGAAGTGTTGGTGAAGTAGGACATTTTACTCGCAGCGGGAGATGCTATTCTAAAATGGTTGAACCAACGAAGAAGACAAGTGACTCTAACTAGAAAGGAAAGGCATCGATGTATGAGGCCGAAGTCGAGCATGAAACTCCGTCCAAATGAGAAGTTAAAAAGCCTATGAATGAGAAGGAAGCACAGGAATTCTTGAAGTTCATCAAGCATAGTGAATATAATGTTATGGAATAATTGAATAAAAACCAACACGAATCTCGGTATTGTCTCTACTATTGAATTCAGAACCACATAGGAACGCTCTGCTGAAAGTGTTAAATCAGGCTTATGTGGCAAACAATATATCTGTTGAAAAGCTGGATAAGTGGGTGAATAACCTAAATGCGGATAATTTTATTTCTTTTAGTGATGACGAAATACCGCCAAATGGCAGGGGCTCTGTAAAAGCATTGCACATCACTACCCGTTGTAAGGGTTACATAATACCGAATGTGCTCATTGATAATGGGTCTATACTCAATGTCATGCCTTTGGCCACACTTTCTAGAATTCCAATTGATTTATCTTATCTAAGGCCTTGTCACTCCAGAGTAAGGGCGTTCGATAGGACAAGACGAGAAGTCATGGGAAAGATTGATATCCCTCTAGAAGTGGGCCCCTACATATATGATATTGAGTTCCAGGTCATAGACATTACACCCTCATATAATTGCCTTTTAGGAAGGCCCTGGATCCATTCTGCTGGGGCAGTTCCTTCATCTCTCCATCAAAAATTAAAGTTTATCATGGATGACTGTTTGGTCACTTTCGCGGGTAAAGAAGACATTGTCGCATCTATCTCTGCTAATGCACCATACCTCGAAGTAAGTAAAGATGTAGTAGAATGTTCCTTCTGATCCTTCGAATTTATCAATGCTACGTTTTTTGCTGAAGGAAATAGAATTCCCATGTCTAAGCTGTCAAGGAATACCAAGATGGAAATCAAGCTAACTGTAGGAAAGGGAGCCCGAGCAAGGAAAGGTTTGGGAAGATATAAGCAAGGGATAGTGAGAGCTCTAAAACCAGTGCCCCATAAGGCTCAATATGGTTTAGGGTTCGAACTGGATATGCGACAAAGAAGAAAACAGTTGCAGAAAGATCGAGAAAGGCGGATTGTAAGAGTCTTAGGCCAAGATTTAGAATGGGAGCCCATAACGTACCCTCCTTTGTCAAAAATATTTACATCTGCAGGAATGATATACTCCGGGCAAGATAATCCACGAAGCACGCTGTTATTAATTGAAAGGGGTCTTCAGAATGTCAGTATAAATGTCATTGACAAAGGAAATAGTACAACTAAAGATGTTTCAATGATACGCCCTTGTCCTCCTAGATTCGTTTTGAACAATTGGACTACTGTGGATCTCCTTGTAGTTTCTAAGTCTCTTCCAGAGTAATGCTCAATGTTAACACTATTCTTTTTGTGTATCCCTAAGTAATAGTGGGATTCTTTTGTAAGAGCTTATGTTTGCTTTTTATCATTTAAATGAACATTGATGGAGATGCATTTTGTCATGGTCATTTTATTCTCATTAACTTCATAATTTTTTTTCCTCTTCTCACGGCCTGTCTTTACATGTACCTCATATCATGCCATAACATTATGCTTGTTGGTCCCAATACTTTGATGCTCCTCTACAGTTCTCTTTTCCATTCAATTTTTAGGTGCTCAGATATCAACGATATGAACAAACCCGTTACAAATATTAAAATCGATTTCGAGAAAGCTATTTGTTTAGGAAAGTTTAAAGCTGAAGAAAATGCTGAAGACTATGTCTCGTCTCCTGACTTATTAAGAATGGTAGAATAAAAAGATAAACGGATTCTACCTCATCAAGAATCTGTTGAGATAGTAAACTTGGGAAATGAAGAAAAGAGGCAAGAAGTGAAGATTGGGACCTCCATTTCAGATAACACCAAACATGATTTGATCGCATTGCTTCATGAGTACAAGGATGTATTTGCATGGTCGTATCAGGACATGCTAGGATTGGATGAGGATGTAGTGGTCCATAGACTCCCACTGAAACCAGAATGCAAACCCCTTCAACAGAAGCTAAGATAAATGAGACCTGAAATGGTGTTAAAGATAAAAGAAGAAGTCAAGAAACAGTTTGATGCTGGCTTCCTACAAGTCTCCAAGTACCCAGAATGGGTAGCTAACATAGTACCAGTACCGAAGAAAGACGGCAAGGTACGACTGTGTGTGGATTATCGCAATCTGAATCGAGCAAGTCCTAAAGATAATTTTCCCTTGCCATACATCAATATATTGGTGGATAACATAGCCAAGCATTCATTATTTTCGTTCATGGATGAATTCTCAGGTTATAATCAGATAAAGATGGCTCCTGAGAATATGGAGAAAACTAATTTTGTAACGATGTGGGGAACATTCTGTTATAAAGTGACACCGTTCGGATTAAAGAATGCTGGGGCAACATATCAGAGGGTCATGGTGATGTTGTTTCATGACATGATGCACAAAGAAATAGAAGTCTACGTCGATGATATGAGCGCCAAATCCAAAGGGGAAAGAGAGCATGTTGGGAACCTCAGGAAGTTGTTTGAAAGAGTGAGAAAGTTTCAGCTAAAGCTTAATCCAGCCAAGTGTACGTTTGGGGCTACCTCGGGAACATTGCTAGACTTCATCATCAGCGAGAGAGGCATTGAAGTTGATCTAAATAAGATAAAAGCCATACAAGAACTACCATCTCCGCGCACGCAAAAAGAAGTCAGAGGATTTTTAGGGAGGTTGAACTACATCGCTCGATTCATTGCTCAACTGACCAACCAGTGTGACCCAATTTTTTGACTCCTTCGAAAGCATAATCCGGGAGAATGGAACAAAGAGTGCCAAGTGGCTTTTGACAAGATAAAACAATACTTGTCTAGTCCCCCGGTGCTAGTACTGACAACTCCAGGAAGACCGTTAATATTGTATCTGACTATGTTCAAAAATTCAACGGGTTGCATACTGGGGCAACATGATGAGTCAGGGAAAAGAGAAAAGGCGATTTACTATCTCAGTAAAAAGTTTACAGAGTATAAGGCAACGTACTCGTCAATTGAAAAATTCTGTTGCGCTTTGGTTTGGGTAGTTCGGAGGCTCAGGCAATATATGTTGTATCATACGACATGGTTAATTTCAAAGCTTGACCCAATAAAGTACATGATGGAACCACCTGCACTCTTAGGAAGAATGGCACGATGACAGATCCTACTATCATAATACGACATCGTCTATGTAAGCCAAAAGTCAATAAAAGGAAGCACAATAGCTGACTTCTTAGCAACTCGAACAACGGATGAATACGAGCCATTGAGATTTGATTTCCCGGATGAAGACTTGATGTGCATTACAGAAAAAGAGTAGAGTCATCAAAAGAAAAGTCATGGAAAATGAGCTTTGATGGCGCATCGAATGCCTTGGGGCATGGAATTGGAGCAGTCTTGATATCACCAGAAGGGAACCATTATCCGTTCACTGCCAGACTGAATTTCTTCTATACCAATAACATAGCAGAGTATGAGGCTTGTATCATGGGACTTCGTGTAGCTATTGAACGAAATGTCGAAATTCTAGAAGTGTACAGAGACTCAGCACTGGTGATTCACCAAATCCGTAAAGATTGGGAAGTGAGGGATTCGAAATTGGTTAAATACAATGATCTAATGGCAGAACTAATCAAAGAATTTAAAGAAGTAACTTTTAATTACCTCCCATGAGAACAAAACCAATTGGCTGATGCCCTAGCCACTTTGGCTTCAATGTTTAAAGCAAATAGAGAAACAGAAATAATGCCTCTTCAAATGAGCATATACGAGGTCCCTGCACACTGTTTTAGCATTGAAAAAGAGGCAGACGGACGGCCATGGTTCCATTATATCTTAGAATATATCAAGAATCAAAGCTATCCCGAACAAGCAAATGAGAACAACAAAAGAACAATCAGAAGAATGGCAGCGGGATTTGTTCTTGATGGGGACATCCTGTACAAAAGAGGAAAAGATCAAGTACTCTTGAGATGCATGGATGATGTTGAAGCTAGAAAAATACTTGAAGATGTCCATGAAGAAATTTGTGGGATGCATGCCAATGGTTTCACTATGGCCAGGAAGATTATGAGACTCGGATATTACTAGCTGACGATGGAAAGCGACTGTATTAGTTATGCACGAAAGTGCCACAAATGTCAAATTTACGGCGATAAAATTCATGCAGACCTTTCGCCTATTCATGTCATGACTTTTCCATGGTCCTTTTCTATGTCGGGCATGGATGTTATAGGGCCAATTTCCCCAAAAGCTTCTAATGGACACTGATTCATTTTTGTAGTGATAGATTACTTCACGAATTGGATAAAAGCCGCTTCATTTGCTAATGTGACGAAGACTACAGTTTGCAGGTTCTTAAAAAAGGAAATCATTTGTCAATATGGTTTGCCTGAAAGAATCATTTCAGATAACGCCTTGAATTTGAATAACAAGATGATGAAAGAAGTGTGTGAGAAATTTCAAATAAAGCATCATAACTCCTCGCCCTATCGCCCAAAGATGAACGAAGCTATTGAAGCAGCCAACAAAAATATTAAGAAGATTATTGGAAAAATGACAGAGACATATAATGACTGGCACGAGAAGCTACCATTCGCTTTGTATGCATACCGTACATCTGTATGGACATCTACGGGAGCAACTCCTTTCTCTCTGGTCTATGGAATGGAAGTTGTGCTACCTATCGAAGTTGAGATCCCCTCTCTATGAGTCTTAATGGAGTCGAAACTAGAGGAAGCAGAGTGGGTTCGAGCTCGATATGACCAGTGAAACCTTATCGAAGAAAAACGTTTGAAGGCAATCTGTCATAGACAGATGTACCAGAAGAGAATGATCGTGGCCCATGATAAGAAAGTACGGCCAAGAGAATTCCATGAAGGAGAACTCGTGCTGAGAAAGATTCTTCCAATACAAAAAGACTTCTGAAGAAAATGGGCACCAAATTGGGAAGGACCATATGTCGTAAAGAAGGCTTTCTCAGGTGGAGCTTTGATCCTCACTGAGATGGATGGGAAAGAGTTACCTAACCCAGTGAACTCAGATGCTGTAAAGAAATATTATGCCTAAAAAAAAGAGATCAAGGTGAAAACCCGAAAAGGGCGTCTTGATGAACAAAAAGGATTAAGATGAAAACCTGAAAGGGCATCCTAATGAAGCAAACTTGGGCTTAAAGAGCAAGGTGGTTGAACGGTGGGTCAAACAGCGAGACTCTAGTATTTAAAGCATTTCTGAAAGCTCGAAATCTTCTACACAAGAAGCCACACTCGAAAGGATTCTTGATTAAGAAACGTGGAAGAGTTCATGTGTTGAATATCTAAAGCATTTGTATCCGTTAAATGCGATTCCCTTTCTCTTTATGATACTTTTTACTATCCTTGGTTAATTTTCTTTGTTTTCTACCTTTGAAATAAATAAATGTGAGGTATCCCTTTCGTCCCTACCTGACCATTTTTATGTATATCATTATGTGGTTTATTTAAATGATAAATAGTGAAATGACATACTCTAGACAAATGTTGAGCATTACCCGGATGAAAATTTGATAAGTACAAGAGCCTCAAAGCAAAGACAAAGTTCAACAAGGGGCAAAATAGTGATATCTGAGAAATGTAGAGTACTCGTAAAGCTTGAGGACGGGTACAAAGCCTGAAAAGAAAGTCAAGAGTCGAAGCACTGAATGCAAATCATCACAAAAATCGTAACGAAAAGGGATATATGACAAATAAGCCCAAGGCGCATAGCATAATCATGTAGGCATAAAGGCATTTAAGGCAAACATGTGCATATCATGATAACATCATGCATGACATATACAGGTACTCCAGCAGAGCAAGAGGATGCGATGATAGCTATACTGAATCAAGGAAAAGACACCTGAGTTCCACCAGATGACATGTTTTGGTACTCTGATGTTTTAATTTCTGTTTTTCAAAAATCAACTCATATTGCGAAAGGTGAGTTGAGCCTCAGGACACGCTGAGGTATTTTCAATTTATGTTTCAAAAATCAACTCATATTGCTAGAGGTGAGTTGAGCCTCAAGACACGCTGAGGTATTTTTAGTTTCTGTTTTTCAAATTCTGTTTTTATCAAATCAACTTATGTTGCGAGAGGTGAGTTGAGCCTCGGGTCATATGCTAAGGTATTTTCAAGTTCTGTTTTTAATGTTTGTTTTCCAAAAAGTCAGCTCATATTGCGAGAGGTGAGTTGAGCCTCGGGTCACATGCCGAGGATAAAGATTGGAGTTAATTGAAGACACAGATTTTGCCTCCTTGAAGTTGCAATGGAGCTGATCGAAGTTACAGTAGAGCACATTGAAGTTGCAGATCTTATCTTCCTGAAGATACAACGAAGCAGGCCGAAGACATAAATCTCATATCCCTGAAGTTGTAGCGGAGCAGACTGAAGACAACATATCTTACTGCTCTGAAGTTGCGGAAGAACAAATCACAACAAACTTTATCTCTCTAAAATTGCAGTAGAGTGAATCGAAGCTACAAGTCATGTCTCTGTGAACTCGCAGTGGAATGATCAAGGCAACAAGATGCGGTGGACTAGAAAGAGACTACCTGGATAAAAAGAGCACCAAAGAAGTCAATACTTGGCAAGACCGGGCAAAATTGGCCTTTCTTTTGTGTCTTTGCTCTATTCTTGTTACACGACAATGAGCAAAGAGGGGCAGTTTTTGTAGGCCAATTTTGACCCAATTTTAAACCCATTTACAGCAACCCAATCCTAAAACCCAACTAAAACCCAAACAGACTCAGCCCAAATCATTAGCCCAATTACCCCCTAAACTAAAACCCAACCTAAATAAAAAAAAACCAATTACCCATTAAGTCAAACTAGGGTTTCAAAAAAGCTGAAACCCTAGCCTCCTGCTCCACCGCCAAGGTCACCTCAGCACCGCCCATGTCAGCCACCGAACTCCAGCAACTTGCACCTGCAAGGGATTAGAAAGAAAAGACAAAAACAATTGAAAAATACATGTAAAAGGGTTATAAAAACCCGAATCAAATTTTGTAAAAGGCATCGACAATTTTTAATAAAAAAACAAATACTAGATTTCAACCACCGATATTCAAAAACAGATCCAACACCAAAAACAGAGACTCAAACGTCAACAATCGCAAGAAGTGAAAAGAAACCCAAAGAGGAAATCAAAATCAGAAATCAAAAAGTGTTCTAAATTTTCTAAATTTCGAATCTTTTTTTTTTCTTTTCTTTTCCTTTCTACATGGATATATATATTATTAAACTAAAAAGGAATACAAATAAAAAATAAAAAAATCATACCTTTGCAATTTTCACGGTGGCCGGCGGCGGCGGCCGGTGCAACGGTGATGGCGGCCCTCCTGGCCGGAGCTGGACCTGGTCCAGAGAGAAATTCTCTCTCCCTCTTTTTTTTTCTTTCCCATGTTGCAAAGTGATTTTTTTTTTAAAAATATTTGGCCTTTTATAGCCTCCCAAAACATCGTCGTTTTGGGGGCTGCCTTTTAACCCCAAAACGACGTCGTTTTGAGTCGACCCACGCACGAACCCTACCCGCTCCAGAAGATTCGCGTGTTTTTGTCGATGGTCTAATTGCCATACTAGCCCTTCCTCTTTTTTCTATTTTTGCAATTAAGTTTCAATTTATTTTCAATTGGGCCCCTAATTCGTCGCGCTTTTCAACTAAGTCCTTTATGCTGCGCAGCGTTTTAAAGGCATGGGAAAATTTCTGGTTTGGTCCCCCTACGTTTCACACGCGTTCAAATAAGCCCTTTCTTTTTATTTTTATTTCGAATTCGCCTCAAAACTTTCATTTTTAATTCAATTTCGTCCTTTTTTTCACTTTTTCTCATTATTTTATTTTAATTTTAATATTATTTATACTATTATATTTTATTACTGTTATTATTATTATATTTGTTATTTATTAGCATTTCATTATTATTATTTTTACTTAATACTTATATATATTATATAGTATTATTAATAGTTTTTAATATTATTGTTTTTGTTAATATATTCGTATGTCATATATATATTCTTTTAATATATATATTATACTCCATATTACGCATATATATTAATATTATATTATGTATATTATTTTTTTAAATATTATATTTTTTATATATTATGTATATATTGTTAATATCATATTATTCATATATTTTATTATATTATGTATATATTTTTAATACCTATATTATGTATGTATTTTTAACACTATATTACATACATACTTTTAATATCATTATTATGTATATATTTTTAATATATATATGTGTATATTTATGTAGTATTATTAATAGTTGTTTTTAATATTATTATTATTTCTAATATGTATATATTATGTATATATTTTTAATACTATGTATATACTTTTTAATACTATTATTATGTTTATATTTTAATATATATACGTATGTATATAGGTAACATTATTAGTGTTTTTAATATCATGTTCCTGTCACTTTACTAACTATTATTATATGTATATATATATTCATTGTTTTTATTTCGTGTTTAATACTATTATTACGTTTAATATCGCATGCATTGTTATTGTTTTTAATATTATTGTCATATTTATTATTTGCTTTGTATATTCTTAACTTTTTATTATTATTTGTCTGTTCTGAATTTAGCATATTAGTTCACATCTTATTTCAACATCAATATTAATTTTCTTTTACTTTTATTTTTTTATTTAAAAATATTTTCATTCATTTTTTTATTTCAATAAATAAGGCAACGCACCGATTTAATATTAAGTCGTCGTTTTCATCGCTATGTTGGGTGAATATCAATCGGCTTGTGTTACAAACGGAACGTCCTTCTCAAAAGAAATCGAAATTATAAAAATGCTCGTGTTTTGATCGGATCATGATTAAATGTTACATTAAACTCGCATTTTTGAAAATTAAGACAACATATGTTTAACGAGATACCAATTTTGGGCGTCGCGAGGGTGCTAATACCTTCCTCGTCCATAACCGACTCCCGAACCCTATTTTTTCTCTGGCTTTTGACATAGACCTAAACTCAGCATTCTTTTTGTTTAAAAAATAAATTTTCTTTTAAAAAAGAGGATTTATTAGGTGTCCGATCACACCTAGGAAAAAGGATCGGTGGCGACTCCCTTTTTAATAAAATCGAAAGTCAGTTTTCAAATTTTCAATAAATCGCCTCAATTAGCGGCCAAGCAAAATTTTTACGTCGCTATAAATAGTTTGGTGAAATTACGAAATAGAGCACCCCAAATAAAAAAAGCTGAACTGTGCATGAGCTTTGGATACAATTAACAATTTTTGAAAATAAACAAAACATACTTTTTCACTTGTGAAATTGAATATAAAAATAAAAAAATATATGTATAAAACAACGTTTAATCTTTCAATTTCACAATTTTTTTCAATTTTATCTCTAAATTTTTTTCTCAAATTATTTTCTTACACTTGACAATTTTTCTCATTTGATTCTTAAACTTGAATTTTATTAACGTATGATGACATGATACTTTGAAATTACGTCATATCATCACATGGTTTTTTAAAAAATAATCTAAAATATAAAAATATCAAATTTCAAGTAACGATGTGACACAATATTAGAGAACCATGTGATCATGCTTTAAATAAATTCAAGTTCAGTGACTAAATTAAAAAAAAACGCCAAGTTCCAAGTAGTGCTTATAGCTGAGTTTAAGTGTAATATTAATACATTTTATGTTTGTCAAAGCCCAAATCAACTCGAAATATGAGTTTAAAATTTTATCAAAATCTGCCCATATTTGTAAATAACTAACTCATGTCCATTTTAAGCCTACCCATATTTTTTTAAAAATTAATTATATTATTTTTAATTTAATATTCTATACTTTCATATATTTTTATTTATTAAAATTTTATATGTAAGCAACTTAGCATTTTTAATTATGTTTACATTATTATATTATATATGACTATATATTTAATTTTTATGTGATATAAATTATATAATTCATAAAAAAAATACTATTCTTTTAAGTAGACCTATTATTTTGGCCAAACTCATTTTTAAGTCTAATAATTTTGTTCAAACCCTTTCAAATTTTAGATGGTCTTTTGGGTTTGGACAAATAACCCGATACTTAAACAATTTTAATTTTAAAATTAATGTGAACTAAAAAATGTTTAGGTGCAAAGATAAAATAAATTATCAAATTTAAAAGATTAAATATTACTTTAATAAAAAAATAAAAGTGAGCTTTAAAAATATATATATGTTGAATAATAATATTATTATCTATCACGTTTAGTAATAATTGAGATATTTTATTCTCTTTCAATATTTAGTAATAATTGAGGTAGGACTATATGGTGGAGTGATGAATCATGATGAACAAAACAACAAAGCAGTGACCAACTTTTGCAGTAATGGTTCAATCATGTCTTACGGGACAAACAACACTGCATGTACAGGTTTGCTATTGGAACATGTCAAATTTAAAGATGTTTGGTTCCTGTTTTTTCTCTTTTATTTTTTTTAATGAAAAGTAATAAAAAATATTAATCAACTTTAAACTTTATTTAGGAGGCAATTATGGTTGTTGCAAAAATAATTTTACAGGATGTGGATTCCAACTCCTTTTTTTCATTTTACAAATTAAAGTAACTTAAATATCATATAAAAATATTAGATTTCTTGTAGAATGATTTTGTAGTTAATAGAAAATTAAATTTATAGTAGTAACTCCAGCTTATGTGGGACTTAGTACTACATACGATGATACAATTGGTGGATGTTGGGAAATCAAGTGTTATTTGAAGCTGAAATCATTTAGCTTACACTTTACAAATAATATTTAATAGATTTCGAGTCTTGAATTTCAATATATCTGAGGGTTATTATTAGTTTTTTTTTAGGGTGTTTTAGTAATTCGATTGATTGACCAATCACATGTGTTTGGAAGATTATATTAGTAGAGATTATTTTTATTGTTGGTGGGAATGGTAATAATTGTACTTTAAATGATTTTTTTTTAAATTTCTTTTTGTCATTTAAAATTAGGGATTTGCTTTTAAATTAAATCACAAAGTCAACTAAGTGAGCTGCTTCCATGACCTCAGAAATTTGATCTAAGACTGATGAAAAAGAACAAAAAGAAAAACAAAGGAGTGAAAGATAAAGATTGAAAATTTGCAATTATAATTATGTTTCACTATTTGAACGTCAAATATATATGATTAAAACAAAAAAAGCTAACATGAAGAGGACCGCACCAACTCTTCACGATCTCGACATATTCATTCCATCTTTATATATTGGTGAAATTTTTTGAGAGGTATCTTTATTACAAGAATGAGATCAATTTAGTTTTTATATTATAAGTTATCGATAACTTATTAAAGTAAGAGAGATTATGTGATTATTGGTTAACTATTTTAATGAAAAACTAACAGTTAAATGATTTTAAATTATAAGTCTAAATAGTTCGAAAAATGTCTAAAGAACGCTCTCTTGCTCAGCCTTCTTCGGCCAACAGAGATGTGGGAGATCCTCGTTCTATCGAGGATCGGACCACTAAGAAAGTGAGGTTTAAGGACGGTCTTGAGGATGATTCTGTGGATATGATTGTAGATTCTGTTATATCTCCAACACCATCGTGGAAAGATAAGTTTTTGGGTAGAGAATCAGCTTCATTTGAGTTGGAACGCGATGTCTCTGCTGTGGGAGTAGATGATGGATGCAATGGAGATTTTGACTTATTGACAGATGATGTGCAAATATCCATTGTTAACGGGATCCCAGCCATCAATTTTTTTGATCGGGTTAAGGATATTTTGCTCAAAGAAATGGAATTAACTGTGGTTATTAAACTTCTAGGCCGGAGTATCGGCTACAATACTTTACACAATCGCATATCTAGTCTGTGGAAACCTATTTCTCAATTTCATCTTATGGACATTGAAAATGGGTATTTTCTAGTTCGTTTCTTGAATAAGACTGATTACGATCGCATTTTGTCGCAGGGTCCATGGATTATTTTTGGTCAATACCTTACTGTTCAACCTTGGACCAAGGACTTTAATCCTTTGCAACCGTATCCTACTGTGGTCTTGGCTTGGATCCGTCTGCCGGGCTTGCCGGGGTATATGTTCCGTCGGCAAATTGTGGAAGCCGTTGGGGGGTTGATTGGGAAGGTCGTAAAATTGAATCTTCAGACGGATAAGAGAACCATGGGACGTTTTGCTCGATTTGCTGTTTTCATTAATCTCGCGAAGCCGCTGGTGTCCCAAGTCTTGGTTGACGGAGCTGTTCAGAGGGTGGAGTACGAAGTTCTTCCTACGGTTTGTTTTGGGTGTGGTAGGTATGGGCATGTTAGAGATTTATGCCAGATGATGGCCCTGGATAATAATTATGACAAGTTGCCTGAGACGACGAAGGAGGTTTTGGAAACTGACGGAGGAGGAGTAGTTGAGGAAGCGAGGCCGGAGTTTTGGCCTTGGATGCTGGTTGAAAGAAGGTCCGGGCATGGAAAACGGGTTGGCAGAGTTAACACCGACAGAGATATGGGAGTAACAGACGGGGCAAAATCTCGCAAGGAAACTGGAAAATCACGATTTAAGGTGTTAAACAAGGCGGGAGAGATAAGCGAAATTTATGCTGGAGAATCTGTGTCGGTGAAGGGGGCTGAAACAAGTTCTGGTGCTATTGAAAATATCAATTTTAGGGATAGGGGTAATAATTTGAGAGACATGGGTTCTCGGCCAGTAATGGACCTAGGCTTTTAGGCCAATTCGGGTTCTAGCCCAACAAGGGCAACTACTACGGGGGCCATTATTGGGACTGAGTTGGGTCGTCTGCCTGGTGAGCTTGCGAAAGAAGTCGATTCTTTCATTATTTCAGGCCAGGCTGCCTTGGGGAATAGGCCATTGTCTGGCAGTCAGTCGAATCAGCATGTGTGTGAGGAAACTAAAAGGTCTACTATTATTTCTAATTCTAGTTTTAATACTGCAGGTTCATCGCACCATGTTAATTCTTTGAATGACGTGGTCCTGGATCAAGCTAACCGTGGGGATTTCTCTAATAAAGTGCGAGAGATTTCAAATGGTAAGAATGTTGATAATCTTGTAGCGCATTTTAATCCAGCTTTTGAAGGCTCTAGGGGTACCCCTGTCATCATTTCTGATGAAGTTTTAGATCCCGGTAAACACACTGCAATAACCTTCAAGGATTCATCTCACAAAAAAGAAAAAAAGTAACTCTGCCAAATCTTCCCGTGGAAATTTTGGCGAAGGCACTCTCATTTCCAGATAGAGGCTTGGCGGTAAAGATTTAATTGGTCGTGGTGGTCGAAAAGCGTCCAATGCTCTGGGAGGTAGGGGGAGTCGGTTTAAAGCTTCTGGCAATTCTAAAGTACCCCTGGCTGAATCTGTGGAGGAAATGGCTAAATTCACCTCTAATTTGAATCTTTGTAAGGATCCGATTTCTGGATTGGAAGGTGGAACCTTGATTAAGGATGGAGATATTGTCTCTCGACAGTAACTGGTACGTTTTTCTTATTTTCTGATTATTTATATGGATTTTACTATTTTTTCTTGGAATTGTCAAGGTTGTGCTAGTGATAAATTTCCTCGTATCTTTTGGGAATATAATCGGGAACATGATCCTGATATTGTTAGCTTACTTGAGACTAGAGTTAGTGGGTCTAAAGAAGACAATATTATTGATAAATTGGGTTTTCCTAATTCTCATCGAGTCGAAGTAGTTGGGTTCTCGGGGGGTATTTGGATTGGCTGGAAGAACTCTGTCCATCTCGAGATTATTTTTAATCATTCTCAGTTCATTATGGTTCGGGTTGGCTCTATGGTTTCCTCTAGTTCAATTTTCATCTCGTTTGTTTATGGAAGTCCGAATAAGCAGAAGCGCAAGGATCTGTAGAATAGCTTGAAAAGTTCAATTCCTAGGGGAAATATCCCGTGGGTTGCTATTGGCAATTTCAACGCTATTCTTTCGTCATCTGAAAAATTTAGTGGTATGACTAAAGGAAGGCGTTGCCCTCTTTTTGGTGATTTCGTGGATAAGGCAGAGCTTCATGATTTAGGGTTCAGAGGTCCACTTTTTACTTGGCACAAGAGGTTGCTGTTTGAAAGACTTGATAGGGCTTTGGGTAATGAAGCTTGGGTTCAGACTTTTCCTGATTGTTTGGTTACTCATCTCCCTAAAATTAATTCTGATCATAAACCCCTTCTCCTTTCTTTAATCCCAGAGGTTGGCCTTCCAAAAGGTAGGCATTTTCGCTTTTTAGCTGGATAGGTGGAGCATCCTGAATTTGGAAAGTTTGTGGAAGATAATTGGGAGTTCTCTGGAGACATGCCAAATTCCTTAAGTATGTTCACTCGAGAGCTCATGGATTGGAATAAGATGGTTTATAGACATATTACTACCCGTAAAAGGTCTCTCATTAAAGAACTCACTAAAATTCAGAAATTTATGGATTTCTCAGGTTCTAACCGGTTAGCCAAGGTGAAATTAAAGACTCGTCAGGAGTTGGAGACTGTTCTTTGCCATGAGGAACTTCTTTGGAAACAAAAAGCACGCTGTGATTGGCTTCATCTTGGCGATCGAAATACTAAGTTCTTTCATGCCCGTACGATGCGTCAGAGGAAGAATAGCCGTATTACTGCAATTCGCAATGATAGTGGGGAATAGATCTATGACTCGGAGGCTATTAAAGACGAGGCTAATAAATTCTTCCAGAAGCTTTATGAGGAGGATCCTGGTCCTATGGGATGTTTACCTTCTAGTAAATTTCCTAGTCTTGGACAGGATGATATCTCCTTCTTAGAAAAGCAGGTCACTAATGAGGAAATCAAGACTGCTCTCTTTGATATGGCCCCCCTTAAAGCCCCCGATAGTGATGGATTCCATGCACTTTTTTTCCAGAAGCAGTGGAATACGGTGAGGGATGCGGTTTGTAATTGGGTTAAAAGTATTTTTAATGGAGGCACCATTGAAGCTGAGTTAAATAACACGTTAATTGTCCTCATTCCCAAGGTTGATAATCCTGAGGATTTTACTCAATATAGACCGATTAGTCTTTGTTCTGTCTTATATAAACTCGTAATGAAGGTTATCGCGAATCGTTTCAAGATCATTTTTCCGAAGATTATTGGGGTAGAACAGGCTGGCTTTATTGCAGGTAGGAATATCACAGATAATGTTATTATCGCCCAAGAGGTTATTCATTCTATGAAAAGTTCTTCCAAAAGAAAGTGGATGACCATTAAGATTGATTTGGAGAAGGCTTACGACAGAGTGCAATGGGATTTTATTAAAGCTTCCCTCCAAGCTGCAAGTATCCCTTCTTTCCTCATAGATGTTATTATGTCTTCTATTTCTAACTCATCGATGCAGGTTCTATAGAATGGAGTTCCTTTGTCCAAGTTTAGACCAGCTAGAGGTATTCGACAAGGGTGCCCGCTCTCCCCTTATCTTTTCATTTTATGTATGGATTGGCTCGGCCAAGAGATCCACTCAGCTATTTTAGAGGGTCAATAGAATCCCATTCGTCTCTCTCGTTCGGGCCCTCCTATTTCGCATTTGTTCTTTGCCGATGACTTAGTCATTTTTAGCAAAGTAGATATGAAACATAGTCATCTTATCAGGAATATTTTGGGAAGATTTTGTGATTTCTCTGGGCATAAAGTTAACGCTAGGAAAACGAACATCTTTTTCGCTAAAGGTTTGGATAAGACGGTGGTAGACTCGATTAGTTCTTTATTTGGGTTTCAGAAAGTCTAGAATCTTGGACATTATCTTGGTATTCCACTTTTTCATCAAAGGGTGACTAATGGTACTATGCATTTTGTGGTTGAAAAAGTTAGAAGAAAGCTCCAGAGTTGGGACGCTAAAAGATTATCCATTGCAGGCCGTATTACCTTGGCCCAGTCGGTTCTCATGGCTATCCCCGACTACTTTATGCAATCCATGATGATTCCTAGAAGTATTTGCGATGAGATTGAGAGTTTGGTGAAGCAATTCATTTGGGGTTCATCTGAGCATAAGAGGAAGATGTCTCTAGTTGGGTGGGATTCCATTTGTCAACCCAAATGTTGTGGAGGGCTCGGTTTATGGAAATTACTAGACTAGAATATCTCATTTTTGCTTAAACTAGGATTTACTATTGTGACTAACAAAGAGGCTCTTTGGGTTCGAGTTATTAAGGCTAAATACCGGTTGACTGATACTCTTCCCATCTCTATTAGGCATGAGAGAGGTTCATTTCTTTGGAATTCTCTTACCAAGGTTTGGCCTTTGCTTCGGGAAAACCTATGTTGGTCCATTGGGAACGGATGTCAAATTCGTTGTTGGGAAGATGTTTGGATTCCTAATCTAGGGCCACTGATTAAGTTTATCCCGCCAGGTGTTAATATTAACTTTGGATGCTCTCTTAATGATATGGTTGATGAGGATGGCTCATGGAATCTTGAGTTGTTCAGAATTTGGCTTCCAAATGAGGTAATTGAGTTGATTATGGCCATTCCCCCTCCTTGTCCCTCTGCGGGACCAGACATAATTTCCTGGTGTCATACCTCGAATGGGAAGTTACGATCAATAGTGCTTATAAGAGTTGTAGGGGAAATGATTGGAATCCGAAAGATGACAAGTGGAAGAGTGTTTGGATGATTCCTGGACCACAAAGAGTTCGTTTTTTCCTTTGGTTGGTTCTTAAACAGCATCTTTTCAGTAATATTGAAAGGGTTAAAAGAGGTTTATCAGATGATCCCTCTTGTCCTATATGTGGCTTCCATTCGGAAGACATCCTTCACATTCTTAGAAACTGTCCTGCTGCAAAAGATGTGTGGAGTCAGATCACTTCAGGTAATCGCTTTACAAATTTTTTTTCTCTTAGCTTACAAGATTCGATCCTTGTTAATGTGCAGGATTCGTCGATGGCTTTGGCGAGTGGAGTTAGTTGGGCTTGCCTTTTTGGAATTCTGGCTTGGCGGATTTGGAAAAACCGCAACCTTTTTATTTTTCAAGGTCATCCATGCAGCCCAAGAGAGGTTGTCAACAACTCTGTTTGTTGGGCCTCTCATTGTTTCTCAATTCCTAAAGATATTTCGAGTGGCGTTCTTGGTCCTTCCTTGGATGAGCAAGACTATGGTTCTACGATTTTCCTTAATAATGATGGGGTAGTTCATTTGGATACGGGACGTGCTTTCGCTGGGTGTGTTGCAAGAGACATAAATGGACAGTGGCTGTTTGGTTTCAATAGATATCTTAGAAAGTGTTCAATTTTTGACGCAGAGCTTTGGGGCATTTTGGAAGGGCTTAAGCTCATCCAAAAAAGAGGTCATGATCGTGTTATAATCCTCTCGGACAACCTAGACGTCATTCGGGCTATTTAAGGAAGTAATGTTATCACTTCGAATTCTGCTCTAATCAGGCGAATTCACAATCTACTATCCCAGGAGGATTCGTGGATTTTGGGCTATACTCCCAGAGTACAAAACGAAATTGCGAACTGTTTGGCAAAAGAGGCGTTGCCTTCTAGTTTTGATTTACAATTTTTTGATACTCCTTCCCTTAGGGTGAGGAATATTTTAGATTTAGATCAGTCTAAAAGGTTTTTTTCAAGTGTGGTGGATGTAAACAATTAGTTTCTTCTTTTTTATTCACCAAAAAAAAATTATAAGTCTGAATTGAACAAGAATGCTTTAAATGTAGGAGATAAAAGAAAATTAAGAATACTAATTAATCGAATCTATTAAACTAATTAATTCTTACTTTAATCCAAGAATATTCAAGTTGTACTTCATCTTTTATCATAAAATTAATAATTTAAATTCATTTAACTAAAAAAATAAAAACTTGAAATTATTTATATAAATAATTTAAAATGATTCGAGTTTGAAAAAATTTCTATTTAATTTAACTGATCTAAATACAAAATTCAAATTTAAAATGAACGGAAATTAATAGTTGAATTGATTGGATTATATTACATCAAACGAAAGCCCCAATTAGTAGTCTAAATCTTAGGTATATATAATATCCATGATCCATGTTAAATTATCTTATAATACACATGACACCGCTGGCTTAAGTATATGTAACATGTAAATCCTATTTTAATATCAGAGTATATGTAGAAATTTTGAGTTTTAGGATAGTTTTTAAAATATATTTTTTAAATTATATGTAAAGTAAATTCTAATTTTTTTAAATTGAGTTTTAAATATAATTTTTAAATAATAAACAATTTTAAACATTATTCATTAAATTATAATTAAAATTTAAAACTTAATATTAACAAAAATCATTAAATAATACAATTACATGCAACAACTATATATATATATATAAAAGAAGGTACGGAGCATATATGAAATGTTTGAGTTGTGGAATAATTCTTTAAATTTCAAAATACTTCTTTTTTTAAATTATATTTAAAGTAGGTTCCGTTCTTTAAATTAAGTTTTAAATATAGTTTTCTTGTTATTAATAATAATAGTAAATTTTTAAATAATAAACCATTTTAAAGATCAAGAGTTAAATTATAATTAAAATTTAAAATTTAAATCTAAAATAAATCACAAGATAATATGATTGTATGCAACAACCGTATATATCATATCATATAAAATAAGGTACAAGAGTATATTTGAAAACATTGAGTTCTAAGATAATTTGAGACTCATTATTAACTTAATTTAATTACATTATATAATATTTTAATTTAATTTAACCACATTATATAATAATTAATTAATTAGCATTTTATATACTTCACTATTAATTACATCATATAATAATTTAATTTAAATTAATTTAGGAATTAAATATATATATGATATTTATTTTTTAATCGAATTCATTAAACGAGAGAAAAGAAGTAATCTTATTTTATCTTTTGTTTTATTATATATATAATAGCATACGTACACATACATATATATATATAATAAAATATAATTTTAAAATAATTTCAGTAACAATTAGTTCTAAATTAGTTCTAACACATTTATCACTAATAGTGGACACATCAGTATGGTTTAATTTCATAATTAAATTATTAGTGAAAAATTATAAAAAAATAAATAGATTCATAAAAATAATTAAGTGTATTTTAATTAACACATACAATTGGGCTGTGTATGGTATGGATATGTAAACTAGAATATTATATAAAAGAAGGTATGGGAGCATAAGTGGAAACTTTGAATTCGAAATAATTTTTGAATCCCAAAATACTTATAATTTTTTAGTTATATTTAAAGTGTGTCCTATTTTTTAAATTAAATTTTAAATATTATTTTCTTACAATTAATAAATAAATCAAATTTAATGCATATTTCACGTTAAAATCATCAAATCAAAATCAATAATCATAATATATATATTTAGAAACCAATTTTGAAGTATACCACCAATTCTTTATTTAAATAAATTCAATATTAATAAATTTGTAGATATTGTTTTATGTCATATTTAACTGGTAAATATTTTATTAAATTTTAATATGAAATAAAATATTTTCAAAACCTGCATTTAATTTGTAAATCTTTGACACATATTTTAATATAACTGATTTGAATCAGTATTTTACTAAATCTCACCAAACACATTTTGAAATAGTAAAACTTTTATATCATTTTGAAAGAGTGTACTCACAAATAACTTATATTTATTTTACAAATATTATTTTCAAAGTAGGAAGCGCAAAAATTAAATTATAAAATAATTTAATATTTTTATTTGATACATATAATTAAATTTGTATGGATATACAAACTAATTAATTATACAGTACGAATGTTTTAGTTTTATACTTAATTAATTAATTTAATGAGGAGTGTAAAAAAAATGAAAAAAAAATCAATCCTATAAAACATGTTCTTGCTATACCCTGCCAATTAGATTATTTTTTTTTTTGTAAACTGATATGTTTTGTTTATATAAATATATATAAGGTAATTTTTTTTATTTTACAAACAATCTTAAAAAATTATCACGTGTTTCTTTTTTTAAATATTTTATAATTTCTCTATAGAATACTAGTCAACCCTTGACCACTGGTAGTGTACTAAATATTTCCTCTAATTTTTTATGAATTAATATTAAATAATTATTCAATACACTTGTAATGAAAACTTTTTATTCTACAAACGGAACTAAAAATTTACCACGTGTCTTATTTATTTTTTTATTTTTAAATATAATTTAATGACGTAACAAAATTTTAACCCTGAAATTAAAACTTTATATCACCAATGTCTTAAATAATTATTTATTAATACTTATACACCAACAATATATAATTCTACGTATGATCTATGAACAAAATTTTGATACATCTTCCAATCGAAAATTTAAGCCAACAAAATAAAGGCATATTCGAAATTCAAAGCGATTTTAATATTTAAAAATAGTTTAAGGTCACATGTAATGATAACCAAAGTAACTTAAAAACCTTAAAAATAATCATCAATCAATAAAATTGGTATAATTATTTATTTCGTCTTCTAATTTTATAAAAAAATTTAATATTTTATTTAACTTTTCATTTTTTTTAACCTTTAAATTTGTATTGTCTATCAAATCATTCCAAAATAGATAGATATACACGTAGATTATCACGTGAATGTCATATAAGCAATTAATTAATTTTTGGAATTTAAAAATATTATTTTAAAAGAATTAAAAGTTATTAAAAAGTATAAAAATCATGTAAAATATTTTTTTAATATTTTTAATTTTTTAAAAATTAATTAATTCCTAACTTGACATACATATGTAGTAACCCACATGTATGTCTACATATATGTCATGTCAATAAAGTTAACAAATATTAACTTTTCCATCTACTTTTAGATGATTTGAAAAAAATATAAATTTAAGAACTAAAAGAGACGAAAAATTAAATAAATGACTAAAATAATCTTTTTAAAAGTTGGAGGGTAAAAAAATTTATTATACCAATAAAATTAAAAAATGAATTTTTAACTTCTTTTCAATTAAAATTCAATTATAAAAAATTACTTTTTAGAAGATCAATTTAATCTAATTTAATATATATCTATATACATATACATGTATATAAAATATTGTTTAGTACATCAAAGGTGAGAGGTTTTTTCATTCTATAAGGATGATTGAAAATAAAAAATTTACCTTCGTCGTTTATTAATTTTTAAATAACATGTGATTTATTGATCGCATTTGTGAAATTAAAAAAAAAACTTAATTATTTATATTCCAAATAATTAGCCATATATATTAAAGAATAATATTTGATGCATCATTTATGAATTACAATATAACACATTATCAACGTCTAAAATAAAAAATAATGAATATATTATAAGTAAATACTAATAACTTAAACTAAACATAATTAAACATTAATTATAATTAGGGTAAACTATACCCATGGTCACTTTATTTACCTTAAGTTACATTTTAGTCACTTATGTTTGAAATATTACGTTCTAGTCACTTATGTTATCGTGTTGTAACATTTTAGTCACTAAGTTGTTAATTTTCGTTAATGGTGTAATAGTAAGCTGACGTGGCACGTTAAATCATCATTTCAAACAAAAAAATTAAGTTAAATTATACAATCGATCCCCATATTTTTTCGTTTTGAGCAATTTAATTTTTTTCTTTTATTTTCTTTAAACTTTCCTCAAAACAAAAAAAATATGGAGACTAATTGTAAAATTTTGTTTGAAATGATGATTTAACATACCACACTAGCCTACCATTACACCGTTAACGACAATAAACGACTTAGTGACTAAAAATGTTACAACATGATAACGTAAATGACTAAAACATAACGTTTTAAATATAAGTGATTAAATTGTAACCTGAGGTAAACAAAAGTGACCATATGTGTAGTTTACCATTATAATTATTATAGAATATTTTTTGAAATTTTAAATTTCAAGTTTAAGATTTATGGTTTAAAGTGTATCGAATTTCGAGTTTTCAAAGTTTAATATTTGGTTTAAAATTTTATATTTAAATAAAATTAGAAAAAAATGTTATATATTCACTTCAACTTTTTTTTTTCATATACTTTAATGTCAACTTTACATTATAATATATATATATATGTATATATATGACAATAACATGCAAACTATAATAAAGTTGTAAGCATGGTCGCCAGATCATCATTCATCAGCAACATTGAAGATATTACGACACAACATGTTAATGACTTTTTTGGAGGAACATGCAAGAGATGAAGTGAGAGACAAAGGGAAGCTAAGTTAGGAGAAAATTATTTTCAAGTATTGGATCAAGATTCTCTTTCATTTTATTATTCAATCCCTTCTTAGGTATATATTTTTTTATAATAATTAATATCAATTTAATTATAATATAAGAAGTTACAATATAATTATATTCTATTAATCAAACATGCATAGCAGGGGCGAAGCCAGAACAATTTTTTAAGGGGACGAATGAAATTTTAATTTTTTATAGTTTATATCTTTATAATTTTTAAAGTATTAAATTAAATTTTTATAACTTTAGGAGGGCCAAAATATAATTTTACCTTTAATAATTTAAAATTTTAAAAAAATTAGAGGGCTTAAATGATAATTTTTTATTTTAGGGGGGTCAGGGCCATGCCAGCCCCCCAGAATCGCCTCTGATGCTTAGGTAATTAAGGTTTATTATAATTACAAGATAATGTAATTACTACCTAGCAATTACACTTTCATTCAATTATTTTTTGGTATCTAAACACATCTTTGGTGAATTAGTTTAAGTACTTAATTTGTTGTTTATAATAATTAATTTTTATTACATCTCTAGCTCAATTTGGATTAGGTTGGACCCTCCATTAGGCCAGTCAAGACCTCATTGAGTGGCATAATTGGGTAGGAATCATCATTCTTCTATAAAATAGTCGAATATATCAACATTGTTGGGGGTCTCCTCAACTCTTGCAAAACCCTAATACACCAAACTCTCATCTTTCTCTACATGTGTCCCTCTACTTTTTTAACTTTCGATCCTAGAATGGGTTAACTGACTTTCCTTTGACATTATCCCCTCTCCTTATTCTCCATCTCTATTGATATCATGTATGAACAAATTTAATTGTAATTATTTGTTTTGAAAGAAAAGATTTTGACAAATCATTTGTAAAACAATATAATTACAAGAATATATATACAAAAAATTATAAAATAGAATCACATCATTACAATGTAAAAAAAATAATTTAAAATAAAACTCTTATATGCAAAAGTATGCATGGTAAATTTTAAACTTTCAAATAGTCATGACCTTAAAGCCTTTGCCAAGGATTCATTATCACGTTTCTTGTAGTTGCAAGGTATAATTAAAAAATATATAATTTTTTTTTTGAAAGTATCTATTTTTTTTATTTCTAAATTTTGAATATTATTCCGGATTTTTTGCAACCAATAGCGATAAAGCAAGTCAACTAGCCACAGCGAAATAATTGTATTGCACCATCCTTACGTGCGGCGCCATCTTTTACTCGAAGGAAAGAGAAAATAAACAAAATGGGTTAACTTAGCATAAGTCCCCAAACAACGACCAAATTTTAAATTGGTTCCGATTTTCAAATCAATTTAATTACATCTTTTAATTATAAACATCATATCAATTAAATCTTTTCATTTGACTAATTGTCAACTTCGACATTAAATATCAATTTAGCCTTGACATGAAGTATATTTAAAATGTAAGAATCAATTCCTACAATATGAACAATTTAGATTTATCTTATTATAATTCAGATGAACTATTTTTATTTTCACTTAAAGTTATTCAATATGATCTAAGCACACATTTAATACCTAAATTGATTGCTAAGTTGATAAAATTTGAATTGTGGAGTCAATTTTTTAAATAAATTAACATGTTTATAAAAATCATTTAAACTAATAATATCAACCATATATAAACTAATGCATATGGCTAATTATAAGTCTATTACAAAAGTAAAACTATTAAAATAAATATTTTCATGAAGCTAACATACAATTAATAATTTTTTTATAAAAATAAAAATAAAAATCATTTAATTATTTTTTGGTGTCATAAGAATGTCAATTTTTAAACATAAGATTCAAAATAAACATACTAGCAACAATAATTTTTAAATAAAAATGTTAAATTTCTAATAAATATTTATGAAATTTAAGATTATAAATCAATCAATTTTAATTTCTTCAAAGATTTACGTTAATAAACCTCTAAAAATAATTACTCAACCAAGATGCTAGAAATCTCATACAAAATCAATATTTCAAAATCCTTCAATAAATAAAAAACTAAATCTTACATAAAAATTCTAATTTGTCACAAGAAAAGCCATAATCCTACTTTTCTTGAGATTAATCAATAAAGCTTGGAAAGAAAAGAATTTTTTTATATAATTAGGGAGGCTCACTTGAAAGTATTGAAAGATTAATTATCATATTGTAGAAATTCTATAGAATATATATGAAAGGATGAGAGAAATTAAAAAAAAAAGTGATGAGTGTAGAAAGAAAATTAAAGGATTAGGGATTTTGAATTTTCGTAGCGGAGAGAAATTAATTTATCTTTATATAAAATAATTTCATTTTAAAAATTTTGGTGGATCATTTTTAAATTTGGGTGAACTACATCATCAGTCATTAAACTATGAGTAAGTTTTTATTTTAGTCAGTTAATTAAAAAAGTTAAAATTTGGTCACTGAGCTATTCAAAAATTTTCATTTAAGTTACTAAACTATTTAAAAGTTTTTATTTAAATAACTAGGCTGTTAAGTTTTTTTTTTTTAAAAATGTTCCGTTAGTGATCTCTAAGCGACAATTTGACGATCGGTATGATAAATTAGTACCCATTGATGAGTAGAACAAACCTTAGATTTAAGTCGATTTGATGGTCAGTGAAGGAGATCGGAGAAAAAAAGATATTTGAATTTTGGTTTACAGATTCGTGATGTCCAAATTTGTTTTATGAAAAAAAATTAAACTGTAGAAGAGGAAGGGAAAGTGGGCTTTTGATTGGTGTAGGTACGTAGTGCGAATAAAGAAAGCCATATAGAATCGATTTTAATAGTCTAGTAACTTAAATGAAAACTTTTTGAATAGTTTAGTGACTAAATTGTAACTTTTTTTAGTTAAGTAACCAAAATAAAAACTTACCCATAATTTAATGACCAATGGTGTAGTTTACCCTTAGATTTTTGTGGACTCTTTTTCAGAGTTTGTTTGGATCAATTCACTAATTAGAAAATATATATACTTTTTTTTTACATTTTGTTTGTAATCCTAATATTTTGAAGACTCAACTAAAAGTCTAAAATGTGTTGAAGTTTAGGATTAATTTGAAATATGTTATAGATTGAGGACTTGGGACACAATTAACCCTAAACAAAATAGTCGAACCATGAGGCTTACGCTTATATACATCGTCCATCTCATCGAGCCAAGTACAGTAAAGTGAGCTACCAATTATCTTAAAGCCTGCCATATAATCATATAACCAGGCTCCGTCGTGGTACTCTCCGGCCACCACAATGCCGAAAATTGCCTTGGGAACAAGCCTAGAGGCTGCTCAGCCTGACTGCATCAAAGCTCTTGTCGTCGAGTTTATCACCACTTTCCTCTTCGTCTTCGTTGGAGTAGGAGCTGCCATGGCCGCCGGTAATTTCCAGTTATTCATTAACTTGATTTCCATCATTTTCATAGATCATCGTACTTTTTTTTTACATGTTTTTGTGATTGTGAACAGATGAGTCGGGGGCAAATGCGCTGGTGGGATTGTTTGCTGTGGCGGTGGCTCATGCCCTTGTCGTCGGCGTTATGATATCGGCCGGACACATATCAGGCGGCCATCTTAACCCAGCCGTCACGCTTGGGTTGCTATTCGGTGGTCACATCACGGTGGTCCGTGCGATCCTCTACTGGATCGATCAGTTGTTGGCATCTTCAGCTGCTTGTATACTTCTCAAGTATCTCACTGGAGGATTGGTAAGAAATAGAGCTATGAATACAGTGAATTGGGTTGGATCGATATTAGATGAATTCGGGTTTGAAATTTATGGGATCGTTTCAGATTGACATCATTTAGTATTTGGATCATTTCATGGTTCTAAGTGAAGACGATTTTGATTTTGATTTTTCAACGAATTGAATTGGAATTAATGTAATTAAATTTCGGATGAACAACTTTGTTTTTGCAGAACACTCCGGTTCACACATTAGCAAGTGGAATGGGGTTCCTTCAAGGTGTTTTATGGGAGATTATTCTCACATTCGCATTGCTGTTCACAGTGTATGCCACCATAGTAGACCCCAAGAAAGGTTCCATCGATGGGCTAGGTCCAATGCTCACTGGCTTCGTCGTTGGGGCAACATCTTAGCCGGTGGAGCTTTCTCGGGTGCTTCAATGAACCCGGCTCGGTCATTCGGACCGGCTCTAGTGAGCTGGAACTGGACCGATCACTGGGTTTACTGGGTGGGACCCCTAATCGGAGGTGGCCTTGCTGGCTACATATATGAGAACTTCTTCATCGTCAGAACCCATGTTCTCCTTCCCCAGAATGAAGCCTTTTAAGCTTTTAATTTCAGTAACATTAGAATAGCCGCTTTCTCTCTCTCTTGTCTGTCTATGTATCAACTTTCAAGTGTGTTTATAGAGAGCTTCATCTATTTTGTATATTTTCTTTACATTATCTATTTTATTAATTAAATAAGATTTTCATTTTGTTGTTCCCTAAACAAATTTATTGTCAATCAAATTGAGAATTGCTCCGATTTGAAGAGTTTGGATGATGTTCATAAAAATATAAGTTAAATAATCACGGTCACTCAAACTCTATCGGATTGTTTATAATTAATTAAAATTTTCTGATTAGAAATACATATTTTATATTTAAAATAATTAAAATAACTTAAAATTTCTATATAAAAAATGTTTTTTCCAAAAAAATATGGTTTAAGAGTTATTAATTTTTTTATTTACTTGAAATATTGTTTTTATAAAAAAATACTTATGAAAATATTTTGAAACTTCATCAAACAATGTTAAAAAGATCATAAAAACAAAGTTCATTAATTAGCCAAAAATTAATATGAAAAAAAAATCAAGATTCAAATTGAACTGAATTATCATATTTTTAAAAATATCCAATCAAACCTAACTAACAAAACCTAATAAAACAGGTATTTTTTTTGACAAAATAATGCCTATAAGTTGATTTTTTTTAAATTAGGGTTTTGGGTCGATTTTAATTTTAATTGGGGATATAGGCTGATTTTGCTGGAAAGCGCGTTCAGTTAATGGTCAAATTCCAACGACTTTTTTAACGTTGTCGCCAACTGTAAAAAAAATTAAAATCGTAATGGTAACTTTTTTACCCTATTAATACCCCTCAATTTTCATTTTTTTCATTCACATCCTTCTCTTAACCCTTTTAAATTCTCTCAAACCCTCTCAAGTCTCTCAAGTCTCTCGTTTTTAATAATTTTCGATATTTTTATTTAAAAATCTTATTATTTTTAATTATCTTGTTTTTATTCTTTTAAACTGATTTCTCACGAATGATCGTCTCCCTAATCCATTTCGGCGACAAGCATATTTCCGTCGCCCAGTTAGTAATGGTAAGACCGGAATTTAAATTTTGTTAATTTCAATAATGTTAAATTTATTTTTTTATTATAATTATAATTTTTTTTTGTAAATAGGCGGATGACCGTGTTCTAAAAAGCTTCATCCATAATATGTTAAAGCGTGCGATTCCTAAAATTCGTGGCCACTTGCAAGCGGCTAGATTCTTATATGTGTCTAGCATGTCCGGGGGTTGCAAACTCTATTTGTAACTAATCAGCGCATTGGTGGAAAGATAGTGTAACGCCCCCAAATTTTATAAATATGTTTCTGTAATTATTTGGCACACAGTTATGTATCTGCTTCAGTAGTTAATTTGTTCTAGGAGTGTGTGTGAGGTCTTGGGTTCGAGTCTGAACGGAGGCAGTGTTTTTTTTTTACTATTAATGTCATGGGAGTGTTTGAGTTGGCTTGGGATACTGAGTATTTGCAACAGTTGAGGCTTAGTGGGAGTAAAACAAGGGATTTGGGAGTTACCCAAATACTCTGCTCTCCCTCTCTGCCAAATTTCTCTAAAATTTTCCCCTTCTCCACATTTATTTTCTTTTGTTTCTTCCAGCCGAAAATCACCTATTTGCTACCGATTTTACTTCTTTTTATTATTAGTTTTTGGTCCTTTTTCATCATCACTACTTATCTCTGTGTTTGGCGCGAATTCGATAAGTGTAGGGGTGTGTTTTGTCTCGTTTTTTATGATTGTTGAGTTGTTAAGAGACTGTTTTTTGTCTAGAAGACAATCAAGGTGCCATGGACTGCTAAAACGACACTATAATTAGTGAGGAACTGTCGTTGTTCGCTAGAGGTAAGGTCGTCGTTAACTTTCGGGATTTTCTTGTCCTTATTAACTTGGTTTAAGTGACTAATTAAGTGGCGTACTATTCGATATTAGGTTCTGGAGCGCTCGTGGTTGCGTTAGCTCCGAAACGATACCTGGTGTGTACTCCGACTGTGTAGAAAGCGAGAATCGGTAAAAGTTGAAAACGATTCTGTCAATGCCATATCGGCGTGTGGTCGCCCGTGTGGTAGGCCGTGTGGCAGTACACAGGAGTGTGATCGACGAACCAGGCGTTGCCCGCGACACGGGTGCGACGGACATGGCCATGTGATGATTGGCTAGGTCGTGTTTGAGACACGAGCTCGGCCAATTGGGCCCACACGAGTGAACCACACGGGCGTGTGGGGATTTGGGTCAGACCGTGTGATCCACAGGGGCAGGGCATATGGGCGTGTGAGCCCACTTTTCTGAAATGTTCTAAAAGGTTACGCAGGCTGCCCAAAGCGACTGTGACCTGTCATAGGGTCGGTAAGCATTCTTTAGACCCCTGTTCTGTGATATGATATTGTGATATATGTGATAACATGTTACACTTAGTATGTTTATATGTTCTGTTCTGATTATGAGTATATGTCTATTAATCTGCATTACATCATGCCATTCTTGTATGATGCACTGCATCGGAGTGAGTTTGATGAAGTGAAGGAAGTTACTGAAAGGCTTCATAAGCCTGTTATCTAGCAGCTAAGCTGCATATTTATGACATGTGCCGCATTATGGTACTCTATGGTGTGTAGGGTTAGATAGGTTGATTTTATCCACATATTTAGTGTATAAGGATGGGTGGGTCGATTTTATCCCCACATGGTGTATTGGGTTGGACGGAGTTGGTGTGCAAGGTTGGTGGACATGTTTCTGTGATTCTAATCTATTATTCATGCTATATCTGAGATGGGCTAAGGCCCTAAGTTGTACTGATTCTGTTTCTGAGTGGGCCAAGGCCCACACTGATTCTGTAAAGGGCTCAAGCCCGAATAATAATTGTATTTGTTATCTGATCGTATGCATGTTGAACTGTAGGGATGTACATACTGAGTTGCGAAAACTCACCCTTTATTTGTTTAATCTGTTCAGGTAATCCCCAGCAGTAGGCGGATTGGTGCAGCGAAGGACTCGACGGTGACCACGGCCACTTACTCATGGGTTTATGTTTAAATACTCTACCACGTTATTTTATTACTACTTTAGGGATATTTGTTGTAATTATGGACTTGGACTTTTGGTTTTAATTTGGGTTTTTGAATTATGATTTTAGAATATAACCCGCAATGGCTAAGCATGTTTTTCTAAAACTAAATAAGGTTTTCGTAAGTAAACCGATACCAAGAGTGGTTGGGATTTCAAAGCTTTCGCGTATTAAGAAATGTTTTCGAGCTAATTAAAAAATAAACGATTTTTCTGAACTAAGTAAAAGATAATAATTGGAACGACTTTTTATGTATTGAAATGGTTTGCCAAAAACACTCTCATGTAACATTTTCAGATTCGGCCATAACGTCTAGTCTGGGTTCGGAGTGTTACAGATTGAGACCCGAAACATAAATTTTTCACCTTTCATGCGGCAAGTGTATAATCACACTCGAAGAGGTAGTGCTACAACTTGGTCTGCCAGTGGATTGGCCAATCATCATGAGATCTAGGATCCTTTGGCACAAAGTGACCCTCTATTGGTCATTGTTGGGGAAGGTCCCGGGCAAGTTCGAAAGTGTAACAACCCATTTTCAGTGAAATTGAAATAGTTGTTTCAGGACCACAAATCCGAGCCAGAAAGAAAATTTATTTTTATATTTTTTCATGGTTAGCATTTTGATAGGAATGTCATAAGAAAATTCTGATGAGAAAACTTTATCGATTTTGTGCTTAATTACGGATAGGACCAAATTGCATAAAATGCAAAAGTTGGTTCTAGTAGCTAGAAGTATCAAATAGCTATGGAATTCAAAACTTGAGGTCCTTATATGATAATTAGACCATTAAAGAAAAGTTAGTAATATTTTTGATGATTCATCCATGGAAAAATAAAAAAAGTGTAAGGACTAAATTGGAAAAGAGAAAATTTAATGGATGATAAATAATTAATAAGAAATAAAAATCATTTTATATCGTCTTCTTCCCCAAATATTTCATGAAAACCCTAGGAAAGAGAAAACAAGCTTTCTTGGCATAATTAGATAAGTATTCAAGCCCCGTTTTTAGTAATTTTTATATTTTTAAGATTGGGATAATCTAATCTATCTATTTGGGGGATTAATTTGAAAAATGATCAGAGTATAAAAGTTATGCCATGGATGAATATGCTGAAAATTTGAAATTTATGGTAGAATATGAAAGGTTGTTGATAGATAAACAAATTTTACAAAGTGAATTTTGATGAAAACATGATTTAGGGACTAAATGTAATATTGTAAAAATTAAAGAAAAATTCTAAATTTTATAGAATTCATATGCTGCAAAATTTTATATTGAAATTTTGGTTAGGCTTGTAATAAGGAGTAAATTACATGAATTTCATAATCCGAGCCTATGGACGAAATTGGAATTTATGGAAAGGTTAGGGGCAAAATGGTAATTTTTCCTAGGATGTAAATTGAGTTCAATAGAATATGAAATGTGAGAAATTTATGATTAAATTCATTTGTATAGATCCAGATAACATAAATTCAAAGCTAGATAGAAGAAAAGAGAAAGTTTTGGATTAGTAGATTTTCTTGTACGAATTATTATCGAGGTAAGTTTGTGTAACTTATTTATGTATATTAACATGTTTGAATTGAATGTTATATTTAATTCGAATGAAGTAAATGTTTATATGACTATATGAATGTTATAAATATATGAATGATCACATGATAGAAAAGGTCATTAAAATTTTAAGTTCTGATTAAATAATGAAAATCGATGGATACATGTGATTTCCCGTATATGAATATGATTCTGCAAATGTTGCAGAAGGGATTTAGCTCAGACGAGTAATCTCGATATAGCCTCTCGAGCATTTTGTTATATAGTTCCTGCGAGCATCCTGATCGGTAGTTATTTAGGATGTGTTGTGCACTACTGCAACTCTTTGTGAGCGTCTAGATACATGTTTTGACCGTTTGTGATCCTACATTTAATGCAGACACAAACGCAGCTCTACATGAGCGTCCTGTTAAGCTCGCTTGAACACCCTGTTACCTTATTCGGTGCTCCCTGATATTATCTCTTCGAAGATACCTGAAAAGCTCTATGAGCTCCCTGATTAAAACTCTTATGAGTTTACTGATTAGCCGGATAAGTGTCCTGATATATGATTACATGGCTCGTTTGAGCATCCCAAAATATGGCTCGAGAGTATGCTCCCTGAATAAGAATTGATGATTTATAGATATGTACACTTTAAGTGTACTAATTGAGTATCCATCGATATAATAATTCAAAGGATAAAACTCTCGACATGAGAAAAATGATGAGATAAATAGAAATATGCCTTGAATGTTTTTGAATTATTTGATGAAGTGTTTCACAACGAGCTCATGTGACAGCCCAAAATTGACCTTAGTCGGGAAGTGATTTCGGGACCGCTAAACCGAGTCACCGAAAGGTTTGAATGTGATGTTTATTGTCTAGAATATGTAATCATGAATGTGTGAAAATTTCAAGCTTCGATTTAGTCGATTGCATGTGAATTTAGTCAATAGGACTTATATGAGAAAATTTTAAAATGTGATAGGTCAATGCATGAGGACCTATTAGTGCATGTGGAAGAAAAAGGGGACTTGCATGTCAAATTCCCCCTCCCTAATATGTAGTGGCCGGCCATGCTATGGGTGGAAACATGTCACCAACATGTTGTGTTAGTGATGTATGGTAAGGAAAATAAAATAATAAGCATGATAATTAAATAATGAAAGGAAGGGTGATGAAAAAAAAAATAATGGTCTCATGCATACACCCCATTGCCGTGAGCTAAAGGAAGGAAAAGAAAGGTTTTGTTCATCCTTTTTCAACCTCTTTTGACCGAAAATCCTAAGGAAGAGGATTAGGAGGAAGTTTGACCATGCATGTAACTAGATTGAGGTATGTTTAATGTTATTCTTTGAGATTCATGTATATTTTAAGTTGTAAGTTCAAAATCTACCTAGTCATGGTTCAAACTTTGTTAAATGATGGAGATGACATTCGGCCATGAATGTTACGTTCTTGGTTGGTATTTTGATGTCTTTGGTGATGAGGTAAGGAGATGGTTGACTTTGGGTGTTTAATAAAAGGGTTTGGATGTGAGAGTGTGTGAGAAGTAGAAATGAGGAGTCTTGGCAACTCCATGAAGGTTCGACCATGGTAGTTTGAGGATTAGAGATTTTATTTCTTGTTAAAAATTTGATGAATCTTAGTGTGTGAAGTGTTTGAACCAACTAAGGATTAATAGATGCATGGGTACAAAGTAGGAAGAATCGGCTACTATGGTTGACACCAATGCCGAATGTAAAGATGTTATAGTAAATAATGTATGTGATTTGAGTTGATAATGTGAAAAAGGATAATTAGATGTATTATAAATGATATAAAGATTTTAGAAATTATTTTGGTTAGGTGTGTGTATGATTAAGTATATTCGGCAATATACTTAAAGTGAGTACTTGATATTATATGGGAGTATGTATATTCGGCCACATGAGTAAATATATATATGATGTTAAATTTGATTATGTATAATGGGCATTAAGATGTGGAACTTAAGAAATGTAGTCATATGTGGAATTACATGATGTTATAGTTGACATTGTACACACATACATCCATTCGGCCATCAACATGAGTAATTAGTGAGGATGGTTGCCGAATATACGAACATACATAAGCATGTGTAATTGAATTATGAATGTTTAACAAGATGGTTAAACTAGTGAATTATTGATTAAGCTCAAGGAGCTAAAGGAGGAGAATCAAGCAAAGGCAAAGAAAAGATCACTGAGTAGCCGAGTTGGAACCGTCTTACCCAACACAAGGTAAGTCATTAAGCATGTAGTTGGTATTATTTCAAATGGTCATAATGTTTATGTATTGATGCTGAATGGAATGAATAAATATCATATATATATATGCATGTACGTATGTGATGATGAAATTGTTGAATGAAAAGAAAAGAGGTAAGATGTACTGAGTTGTTGATCTCGGCACTAAACGTGCGGGTATAACCATTTATGACCATGAGATTGGCGCTAAGTGCGCGGGATTAAATTGTACAGCACTAAGTGTGCGATTTGACTATGTTGCACTAAGTGTGCGAAATGAATATGATGCACTAAGTGTGCGAATTGACCATGCGGCACTAAGTGTGCGAGTTTGACTATGTAGCACTAAGTGTGCGATTTGATTACGTAGCACTAAGTGTGCGAGTTGATTATATAGCACTGAGTGTGCGGACTCAATATACATTCGTGAATCATTATGGACACTATGTGTGCGACACTATTGAGTCGATCGCGGACAGCGGATCGGGTAAGTGTCTTGAGTACATGGCTAATAGGTGCTATGCTTATACTTGGTGTTGAGCTCGGTAAGTTTGAACCTATGGGACAAATATACTTGAAGTCACGTACATAAAATTTATAGTAGGATGGGTGAAAGGCCGTTTAGTCGTTTGATTGTAACGAAAATAAATTGATTTATGAAAATGCCTCAATGTCCTATTGATGAGTATATGGAATGTGAATGCATGAATTGATATGAAACTGAATCGATAGGTTGGAGGAACTATGGTGTGGTTCGGTATGGATGGAGTAAATTGTCTCGTTCCATTTTGTTTCCTCTTGTGATAATGTTATTGATGGATGGTAGTGCATTGCTTATGACTTACTGAGTTATAAACTCACTCGGTGTTTCCTTGTCACCCATTATAGGTTGCTTGGACTCATCTATTTTTGCGGGGTCAGGCTGTCATCGAAGTCATCACACCGGATAGCAAGTTTTGGTACTTTCTTCTTAGTTGGCTTAGAAGAACATTTTGGCATGTATAAGCTATTACGTTGTGTTTGAACTTTGGCATGTAAACTTTAAGCCATGCGAAAATGGCACGAATGTTCGATTGAGTTGGATCAAGGGTAGGCATGAAATGGACCTAGTTACTTTCATAACAGATGCTGGCAGCAGCAGTGTCATGAGATTGAAAAATCACTAAAAATAGTAAAAGTGGAATTAATTGATGAATAAATTATGTAATCGAAGCTCGATGAGTCTGTTTTCATGAGGAAGTAACGAAAAGATCATATGGGCAGTATATTAAGAGATAATCAGATTTTTGTGGGACAGGGCCAGAACGGTTTCTGGATTCCCTGCTCCGACTTTGGAAATTCATTATAAATTAACCAGAGATAATTAGGGGTTGTACCATATATGTACAGATTCCTATCTGAGTCTAGTTTTCATAGAAATAAACGGCATCAGTATTGAAGCCCCGTGCAGGGAGATATCCAAGTAGTAATGGGAAAAGGTCAGTGTAGTCGACCCCTGCAACATGGGAGACTTTGACTAATAAACTGTACTAATTAGCCCAACCAAAAATTCTAGAAAAAAAATACATAGATGGGCACATGAGTCTAGTTTCTCGGAAAAATCACGAAACTGATTTTCGAGTTACGAAACTCAAGATATGATTTTTAAAACGACTAGTACACAGATTGGGCAGTGTCTGGAAAATAAATTTTATAAGGGGTTAAAGTCAGTTAACACCTCGTGTTCGACTCCGGTGTCGGTTTCGGGTTCGGGGTGTTACATTTGATTGGTATCAGAGCTATGGTTTAGTCGGTTCTAGGACTACCATAGCGCGTATGAGTCTAGCTATACATGCCGAATGTTAATGTTTAAATGTGTGATGACTTCTGACGGTTGAAATGTTTTTGTTTTGATTAGTAAATGGACCCCGGTGAAGAAAGAACCCTAGCGGATGACGTTGAGAGCGTAGCGGCTGCTCCTGCTCAAGGGACGCCGCCTGTTGAACCTCAGTCATCTGCGAATAATCAAGGTGAGGGGGCTAGACAAGCCTTCTTTACCATGATGAATGAGTGGGTCGCGCAATATGCCCGAACCAACCCGGCTGTCCAACAATTCCCAAATTTGAATAATCCACCCCAAGAGCCTGTAATGCCATCAGTCGCTGATCCTGTGAGGCTGAGTAAGCCACCTGTAGACTTGATTAGGAAGCGTGGGGCCGAGGAGTTCAAGGCCATAGTAACTGATGATGCCGAAAGGGCCGAGTTCTGGCTTGATAACACCATTCGGGTGTTCGATGAATTGTCATGCACACCCGACGAATGTCTAAAATGTGCTGTATCTTTGTTGCGAGACTCAGCCTACTATTGGTGGAGGACCTTGATTTCCATAGTCCCGAACGAGCGAGTAACTTGGGACTTCTTTCAAACGGAATTCCGAAAGAAATTTATTAGCCAACGGTTCATTGATCAGAAGCGTAAGGAGTTCTTGGAACTCAAGCAAGGCCGTATGACTGTATCTGAATACGAACATGAATTCGTAAGACTCAGTAGGTATGCCCGGGAGTGTGTAGCTGATGAGGTTGCTATGTGCAAAAGATTCGAGGAAGGATTGAATGAAGATTTAAAGCTACTAATGGGTATTTTGGAAATAAAAGAATTCGTAACGCTAGTCGAACGAGCCTGCAAGGCGGAAGAACTTGGAAAGGAGAAGAGGAAGGCTGAATTTGAAGCTAGAGATTATCGTAAAAGATCGACGGGTAAAGCTCCGTTCTCAGCTGTAAAGAAGTTCAGGGAGGACATTAATAAGTCGAGGGCGACTGCGGGAATTTCCATCAGGGCAAGACCATCGATGGGCTCCCGAGCTACTTCGGTAGCTAGTGTGGGCAATAATCGTCACGAGAAACCTGAATGTCCCCAATGTGGAAGACGACACCTAGGTGAATGTTGGGGCAAGTCTACTAGCAGGGCCTGTTACGGATGCGGTCCGAAGGACCACTTCATTAGAGATTGCACGGAGCTGGATGAGAAGAATAAGATTCAAGGTGCAAGACCTAGTGGAGTGACATCTAGAGGTAGACCACCGAGAATTTTAGGAGGCAGGGGTGGTAGTCAGAGGGGGGCCTCTGATACGGCCGATCGAGCCGAGAACCGTACTCCTGCTAGAGCATATGCCATTCGCGCACGAGAGGAGGCATCCTCCCCCGACGTCATCACTGGTACCTTCACTCTCTTTGATACTAATGTGATTGCATTGATTGACCCTGGTTCTACTCATTCATATGTATGCGAAACCTTAGCAACCAGTAAGACTCTACCTGTTGAGTCTACTGAGCTCGTAATTCGAGTATCAAACCCTTTGGGTCAATGCGTACTTGTTGATAAAGTGTGTAAGAGATGCCCTCTAATAATCCGAGAATCCTGTTTTCCAGCCGATTTGATGTTTTTGTCGTTCGACGAGTTTGATGTTATTCCTGGTATGGATTGGTTAACCGCGCATGATGCGGTTGTGAATTGCAAAAGCAAGACTATCGATTTGAGGTGCGCAAATAACGAAATAATCCGAGTTAAGTCTGCGGACTTAAGGGGGTTGCCAGCTGTAATATCAGCAATGTTGGCCCAGAAATATGTAAGGAAAGGGTGCGAAGCATACCTCGCGTATGTACTTGATGAAAAGGAGTTAGAAAAGAAACCCGAATCGGTGCCGGTGGTTTGTGAATACCCGGATGTTTTTCCTGAAGAGTTACCGGGTTTGCCACCTGTTCGGGAGGTAGAGTTTGGTATTGAGCTTGTACCTGGAACTACGCCAATTTCGATCGCTCCGTATCGTATGGCACTAACCGAGTTAAAAGAGTTGAAAGCTCAGTTGCAAGAATTGACGGATAGAGGTTTCGCTCGACCGAGTTTCTCACCTTGGGGTGCACCAGTATTGTTCGTGAAAAAGAAGGACGGAACCATGAGGTTGTGCATTGACTATCGTCAACTGAATAAAGTGACGATAAAGAATAAGTATCCGTTACCGCGTATTGATGATCTGTTCGATCAATTAAAGGGAGCATCGGTGTTTTCAAAGATAGATTTGAGATTGGGTTATTATCAGTTGCGGATTCGAGATTCGGACGTACCCAAAACTGCTTTCAGAACGAGGCACGGTCACTACGAGTTCTTAGTGATGCCGTTTGGGCTCACTAATGCCCCTGCGGTGTTTATGGATTTGATGAATCGGATCTTCAGGCCGTATTTGGATCGGTTCGTAGTTGTGCTTATTGATGACATCTTGGTCTATTCAAGAGATGAGACCGAACATGCTGAGCATCTGAGGCTAGTGTTGCAAATTTTGCGGGATAAGCAGTTATATGCTAAGTTCAGTAAGTGTGAGTTCTGGTTAAGAGAGGTTAGCTTCTTGGGTCATGTGGTATCCGCATCGGGTATTCGAGTTGACCCGAGCAAAATTTCAGCCATACTTAACTGGAAGCCTCCGAGAAATGTTACCGAAGTCCGGAGCTTTCTAGGGCTCGCCGGTTATTACCGACGATTTGTCAAAGGTTTCTCGATGATAGCCACACCAATGACGAAGCTACTTCAAAAGGATGTTAAGTTCGAATGGACGGAGAAATGTCAGAAAAGCTTCGATCAACTGAAAACTCATTTGACTGAAGCTCCAATTTTGGTGCAACCCGAATCGGGTAAAGAGTTTGTCATTTATAGTGACGCATCCCTACTTGGGTTGGGTTGCGTATTGATGCAAGAAGGTCGAGTTGTGGCCTATGCGTCGAGACAATTGAAGCCACACGAGAGAAATTATCCGACCCATGATCTCGAACTAGCCGCCATTGTGTTTGCATTGAAAATATGGCGACATTATTTGTTTGGTGAGAAGTGCCATGTGTTTCGGATCACAAAAGTCTCAAATATTTGATGACTCAACGAGACTTGAATCTGCGACAAAGACGTTGGCTTGAGTTGTTGAAAGATTACGAGCTTGTCATTGATTACCACCCGGGAAAGGCTAATGTGGTTGCGGACGCCTTAAGCCGGAAATCACTGTTTGCTTTGCGAGCGATGAATGTACACTTGTCTGTTCTACCTGACAATGTGTTAGTAGCTGAATTAAAAGCCAAACCATTATTGACTCATCAAATTCGTGAAGCTCAGAAAGTCGATGATGAATTGGTTGCAAAACGAGCTGAGTGTGTTCCGAACAAGGAATCAGAGTTTCAGATTGATGATGATGGTTGTTTGAGGTTTAGAAGTCGTTTGTGTGTTCCAAGGAATTCGGAACTCATTCCGATGATTCTGAACGAAGCCCATTGTAGCCGAATGTCAATTCACCCGGGGAGCACGAAAATGTACAACGACTTGAAACGTCAGTTTTGGTGGCATGGTATGAAACGAGACATCTCCGACTTTGTTTCGAGATGTTTAATATGTCAACAAGTGAAAGCGGAACATCAAGTGCCTTCAGGGTTACTTCAGCCGATCATGATACCGAGTGGAAATGGGACCGAGTCACAATGGACTTTGTGTCCGGACTGCCATTGTCCGCAAGTAAGAAGGATGCGATTTGGGTTGTTGTTGATAGGCTGACTAAGTCGGCTCACTTTATCCCGTGCGTACGGATCTTTCATTGGATAAACTAGCCGAATTGTATGTCTCTCAGATTGTGAGATTACATGGAGTACCTATTTCTATCGTGTCGGATAGAGATCCGAGATTCACCTCACGATTTTGGAAGAAATTGCTCGAAGCTTTGGGTACCAAGCTGCATTTTAGCACCGCTTTTCACCCCCAAACCGATGGTCAATCCGAGCGGATAATTCAGATACTTGAGGATATGTTGAGATGTTGCATCCTCGAGTTCAGTAGTTCATGGGAACGGTATTTACCTTTGATTGAATTCGCTTACAACAATAGTTTTCAATCAAGTATTAAGATGGCACCTTATGAGGCTTTGTACGGTCGTAAATGCCGTACGCCATTGTTTTGGACCGAGCTTGGTGAAAGTAAAATTTTCGGAGTTGATTTGATTAAAGATGCCGAACAAAAAGTAATGGTAATCCGCGAAAGTCTGAAGGTAGCCACAGATCGTCAAAAATCGTATGCGGATTTAAAACGAAAGGACATAGAATATCAGGTGGGAGATAAAGTGTTTCTTAAAGTGTCACCTTGGAAGAAGGTACTCAGATTTGGCCGTAAAGGCAAGTTGAGCCCGAGATTCATTGGGCCGTACGAAATTCGAACGAGTGGGGCCGGTTGCATATAGATTGATTTTGCCCCCTGAACTTGAAAGGATGCACGATGTCTTCCATGTTTCAATGCTTCGACGTTATTGATTCGATCCGTCACATGTGATTAATCCCTCAGAAGTTGAAATTCAATCTACTTGAGCTATGAAGAAGAACCGATTCGTATCCTAGCTCGTGAAGTGAAAGAGTTGCGAAATAAAAGGGTTCCGTTGGTTAAGGTGTTGTGGCTCAAACACGGGATCGAGGAAGCAACCTGGGAACCCGAGAGCTCGATGAAAGAACGATATCCAAACCTATTTACCGGTAAGATTTTCGAGGACGAAAATTTCTTAAGTGAGGGAGAGTTGTGACAGCCCAAAATTGACCCTAGTCGGGAAGTGGTTTCGGGACCGCTAAACCGAGTCACCGAAAGGTTTGAATGTGATGTTTATTGTCTAGAATATGTAATCATGAACGTGTGAAAATTTCAAGCTTCGATTTAGTCGATTGCATGTGAATTTAGTCAATAGGACTTATATGAGAAAATTTTAAAATGTGATAGGTCAATGCATGAGGACCTATTAGTGCATGTGGAAGAAAAAGGGGACTTGCATGTCAAATTCCCCCTCCCTAATATGTAGTGGCCGGCCATGCTATGGGTGGAAACATGTCACCAACATGTGTGTTAGTGATGTATGGTAAGGAAAATAAAATAATAAGCATGATAATTAAATAATGAAAGGAAGGGTGATGAAAAAAAAAATAATGGTCTCATGCATACACCCCATTGCCGTGAGCTAAAGGAAGGAAAAGAAAGGTTTTGTTCATCCTTTTTCAACCTCTTTTGACCGAAAATCCTAAGGAAGAGGATTAGGAGGAAGTTTGGCCATGCATGTAACTAGATTGAGGTATGTTTAATGTTATTCTTTGAGATTCATGTATATTTTAAGTTGTAAGTTCAAAATCTACCTAGTCATGGTTCAAACTTTGTTAAATGATGGAGATGACATTCGGCCATGAATGTTACGTTCTTGGTTGGTATTTTGATGTCTTTGGTGATGAGGTAAGGAGATGGTTGACTTTGGGTGTTTAATAAAAGGGTTTGGATGTGAGAGTGTGTGAGAAGTAGAAATGAGGAGTCTTGCAACTCCATGAAGGTTCGGCCATGGTAGTTTGAGGATTAGAGATTTTATTTCTTGTTAAAAATTTGATGAATCTAGTGTGTGAAGTGTTTGAACCAACTAAGGATTAATAGATGCATGGGTACAAAGTAGGAAGAATCGGCTACTATGGTTGACACCAATGCCGAATGTAAGATGTTATAGTAAATAATGTATGTGATTTGAGTTGATAATGTGAAAAAGGATAATTAGATGTATTATAAATGATATAAAGATTTTAGAAATTATTTTGGTTAGGTGTGTGTATGATTAAGTATATTCGGCAATATACTTAAAGTGAGTACTTGATATTATATGGGAGTATGTATATTCGGCCACATGAGTAAATATATATATGATGTTAATTTGATTATGTATAATGGGCATTAAGATGTGGAACTTAAGAAATGTAGTCATATGTGGAATTACATGATGTTATAGTTGACATTGTACACACATACATCCATTCGCCATCAACATGAGTAATTAGTGAGGATGGTTGCCGAATATACGAAATACATAAGCATGTGTAATTGAATTATGAATGTTTAACAAGATGGTTAAACTAGTGAATTATTGATTAAGCTCAAGGAGCTAAAGGAGGAGAATCAAGCAAAGGCAAAGAAAAGATCACTGAGTAGCCGAGTTGGAACCGTCTTACCCAACACAAGGTAAGTCATTAAGCATGTAGTTGGTATTATTTCAAATGGTCATAATGTTTATGTATTGATGCTGAATGGAATGAATAATATACATATAATATATATGCATGTACGTATGTGATGATGAAATTGTTGAATGAAAAGAAAAGAGGTAAGATGTACTGAGTTGTTGATCTCGGCACTAAACGTGCGGGTATAACCATTTATGACCATGAGATTGGCGCTAAGTGCGCGGGATTAAATTGTACAGCACTAAGTGTGCGATTTGACTATGTTGCACTAAGTGTGCGAAATGAATATGATGCACTAAGTGTGCGAATTGACCATGCGGCACTAAGTGTGCGAGTTTGACTATGTAGCACTAAGTGTGCGATTTGATTACGTAGCACTAAGTGTGCGAGTTGATTATATAGCACTGAGTGTGCGGACTCAATATACATTCGTGAATCATTATGGACACTATGTGTGCGACACTATTGAGTCGATCGCGGACAGCGGATCGGGTAAGTGTCTTGAGTACATGGCTAATAGGTGCTATGCTTATACTTGGTGTTGAGCTCGGTAAGTTTGAACCTATGGACAAATATACTTGAAGTCACGTACATAAATTTATCGTAGGATGGGTGAAAGGCCGTTTAGTCGTTTGATTGTAACGAAAATAAATTGATTTATGAAAATGCCTCAATGTCCTATTGATGAGTATATGGAATGTGAATGCATGAATTGATATGAAACTAAATCGATAGGTTGGAGGAACTATGGTGTGGTTCGGTATGGATGGAGTAAATTGTCTCGTTCCATTTTGTTTCCTCTTGTGATATGTTATTGATGGATGGTAGTGCATTGCTTATGACTTACTGAGTTATAAACTCACTCGGTGTTTCCTTGTCACCCATTATAGGTTGCTTGGACTCATCTATTTTGCGGGGTCAGGCGTCATCGAAGTCATCACACCGGATAGCAAGTTTTTTTTTTTTGGTTACTTTTTTCTTACGTTGTGTTTCTTTATTCTTAGATCGAAATGCCAATGTTATTGGATCAATGTGAAATGACTGTTATTTCGTAAGATGTGTCTGAATGAACTATTATGATATGTAATTTGTATCGAGCATGGTCATGAGGAGTAACGAAAATCATATGGCAGTATATTAGAGATACAGATTTTTGTGGACAGGGCCAAACGGTTTCTGGATTCCCTGCTCCGACTTGGAATTCATTATAAATTAACCAGAGATAATTAGGGTCGTACCATATGTACAGATTCCTCTCTGGTCTAGTTTTATAAAAACAAACGGCATCAGTATTGAGCCCCGTGCAGGGAGATATCCAGTCGTAATGGGAAAGGTCAGTGTAGTCGACCCCTGCAACATGGGGACTTGACTAATAAACTGTACTATTGGCCCGACCAAAATTTAAAAAATACATAATGGGCCATGAGTCGTTCTGGAAAAATACGAAACTATTTTCGAGTAAACCAAATTTTTAAACGACTATCACGATGGCGTGTCGAAATTATTGTATAACGT